>NW_013671501.1:47681-50239 GCF_000517525.1 Limulus polyphemus | reverse complement strand
AGATAGCCCTTGTGTAGCTTTGTGCATAATTAAAAACAAAAACAAAACGAACACGTTACCTTTTCTTAATAAGATTATGAAATAACCTAGTGAATTCAATTGTAAGTTTTATAAATATTGTATTTCTAGGTTAGTTTAAATATTAGGCCTAGCTAATCATTAGAACTTATATATTAAAAAATATTAGGCCTAGCTAATTATCATAACTTATATATTAAAGATATTAGGCCTAGCTAATCAACATAACTTCCATATTAAAATATATTAGGCCATGCAAATCATCATAACTTCTTTGTTAGAAGATATTAAGCCTAGCTAATGAACATAACTCCTATATTAAAAGGTATTAGGCCTAGCTAA
This sequence comes from Limulus polyphemus, assembly GCF_000517525.1. Classification (NCBI taxonomy): domain Eukaryota; kingdom Metazoa; phylum Arthropoda; class Merostomata; order Xiphosura; family Limulidae; genus Limulus; species Limulus polyphemus. Next base: position 49,879 of record NW_013671501.1, on the reverse strand, counting down.
TCATCATAACTTCTTTGTTAAAATATATCAGGCCTAGCTAATTAACATAACTTCTATACTAAAAGAGAACAGAAATTCGTTTGTTTGTTTGTTTGTTTTGAATTTCTCGGAAAGTTACACGAGGGCTATCTCCACTAGCCTTCCCTAATTTAGCAGTGAAAGGCAACTAGTCATCACCACCCACCACCAACTCTTGGGCTACTCTTTTACCAACGAATAGTGGGATTGACCTTCACATTATAATGCCCCACGGCTGAAAGGGCGAGCATGTTTGGTGGGACGGGGATTCGAACCCGCAACCCACAGATTGCGAGTTGAGTGCCCATGCCGGGCTATCAACAATTCGTTGTGCTGCAACGACACGTTGAGCTTGTTGTGACGTATAAGTATTGTATTTCTAGGTTAGGTTAAATATTAGGCCTAGCTAATCATCATAACGTCTATATTAAAAGATATTAGGCGTAGCTAATCATCATAACGTCTATAGTAAAAGATATTAGGCCTAGCTAATCATCATAACGTCTATATTAAAAGATATTAGGCCTAACTAATCATAATAACTTCTATATTAAAATATATTAGGCCATGCTAATCATCATAACTTCTTTGTTAGAAGATATTAGGCCTAGCTAATCAACATATCTTCTATATTAAAATATATTAGGCCTAGCTAATCATCATAACTTCTTTGTTCAATGGCTATGAATAGTTTCTCAAACTTTCTTTAAAACCAAGCGTTAAATAAAGTATTAAGTTTTCTTTGAGTTATTACGGCAGAATGAAGTTCATTACAGTAAAAGTCAAATTGGAATGGAAGGTTTTAAGTTGAACTTCTTATGCACACGTGGGCCCTAAATTTGAACTACTAGCAGTAGCACCCGCCGTCACAAGGGCCTTGTTTGTCTTTTTGAACCAATTCACGGTATGGACTGCTACTTTTGTAATGTTACCACAACAGAAAGTGTGGAGTGTGTTCAGCGCATCCAGGACTCGAACCCTGGCCATCAGCTCTAACTTAGGAACGATTATAGTTGAAACTTAGGGTCTCTAACCTGGTTGTTTGGCTTATACGTTGCATAATGTGCTGTTTAGATTGAAAAGCTAAAGTTAAAGTGACTAGTTAAAAATAAGCCAAAAACCCCAAAACAGCTGCAGCTGATATATATATATATATATAATTAATATGAATATTATATTGAATTGTTTCAGAACTCTGATATTGATGTACAAGTGGTTTAACAATGTTTGAGTTTTTATTTTATGAGTTGAATGCTTTTGTATTGTTTGAGTCTTTGTTTTATGAGCATAGTGTTTTTGTAATATATCAGTTTTGATTTTAATATTTTAAAATAATCACAATGTTTAAATATTTGTTTTGTGATTTTCGTACTGCTATGTTATAAATTATTATCATTTTCGTGGCAGTTGTTATATTAGATATTTGTTGTTGATTAATCTCATTCACAAATCGAAAATACGAAAACAACCTCAAAGCCTTGACTGACCTGAACATCGTTCACAGCTCTGCTAACTTGGCCAATCACAACAGTAAGCTTAATACCGGTTACCAATAGATATGCTGGTTGGGCTAATCACAACAGAAGGATTAATACCGGTTAGCTAACAGCTATGCTCTCTGAGCCAATCACAACAGTAGGCTGAATAACAGATTAGCAACAGCTATGCTCTCTGAGCCAATTACAGCAGTAGGTTTAATACCGGTTAGCAACAGCTCTGCTAGATGGGCCAATCACCACAGTAGGCTTAATACCGGTTAGCAACAACTCTGCTTGATGGGCCAATCACCACAGTAGGCTTAATACTGGTTAGCAACAACTCTGCTTGATGGGCCAATCACCACAGTGGGCTTAATACTGGTTAGCAACAAATCTGCTGGCAGATCCAAACCTAATCAGTATATCCGATTGGTGGGGCTGTACTGGCAGATCCAAACCTAATCAGTATATCCGATTGGTGGGGCTGTACTGGCAGATCCAAACCTAATCAGTATATCCGATTGGTGGGGCTGTAGTGGCAGATCCAAACCTAATCAGTATATCCGATTGGTGGGGCTGTACTGGCAGATCCAAACCTAATCAGTATATCCGATTGGTGGGGCTGTACTGGCAGATCCAAACCTAACTCAGTATATCCGATTGGTGGGGCTGTACTGGCAGATCCAAACCTAATCAGTATAT
>NW_013671501.1:42837-47548 GCF_000517525.1 Limulus polyphemus | reverse complement strand
TGGTTGGGGCGGTCGTTACTGGCCGACAAGTCCTAAACCCGTAAACTACTCGAATTAATCCGTACCTAGTTGGGGCGGTCTATGTCGTGAATCACAACCTAATCAGTATATCCGATTGGTGGGGCTGTACTGGCAGATCCAAACCTAATCAGTATATCCGATTGGTGGGGCTGTACTGGCAGAACCAAACATACTCAGTATATCCGATTAGTGGGGCTGTACTGGCAGATCCAAACCTAATCAGTATATCTGATTGGTGGGGCTGTACTGGCAGATCCAAACCTAATCAGTATATCTGATTGGTGGGGCTGTACTGGCAGAGCCAATCGCAGATATTAATATAGGTTAGCGACACCTCTGTCAGCTGATTCAATCACAATCAGAAAAAATTCATATCCAATCTTTAATCATGTAATATTTATCAGTTTATTTATTCAACATCTGTGAATTGAAATCAGACGAAACACTTTAATTATTAACCAAAATTGAAAATGTGCATTTTTTAAAAGATTTGTTTGTAATTAAGCACAAAGCTACACAATGGCCAGTCTGTGCTCTGCCCATCACGGGTATCGAAACCTGTTTTCTAGCGTTGTAAGTCCGCAGACATACCGCTGTGCCACTGAGGGCTTAAATAAAGAATTAGAATGAAAGGTAAGAAAGATTTAATTTTATTTTCATTGTTTAGGGGGTGTTATGAGAGTAACAGTCAAATCCTGCTATTTGCTTAGAATAGCCACGAGTTGGCGGTTATTAGCTGCCTTCCTAATTGTCTCCCGCTTCAAAGCTAGGGACGACTAGCGCTTTTCCTGAGCTGCCTTCTGACGGTTGAGTGGACATTTCCAGAGTTTATAGCGCTAAAAATCAGGGTTCAAACACAGCCCATTGTTTGGCTTTGCGCTTGGAAACAATTTTATCGTGTTCGTCTTTCGTGATTTATGTTTGGTATGGAACTATGAGAATGTCTGTTGTGCCATCTGGTGAGGATTTTTAGAAATGCAATGTTGCACTTGAGCGATTGAATAAATATAAAAGTTGACATGGCATTTAGATGAAAATCTCTGCATACATCAGATAAAGCAAGTCATTTGGCATTGATTATTAGAGGTAGATTCAAATATCAATGAAGATAATGATACAATGATAACAAAAACGGTGATTATTCATGCTATTATCACACACCACAAACCTATGCATGTCTCTATGAGTCTATATAATAAGTTTTCCTATTTCAGTTCACAGAATCATGAAAAATAAACCTGATAAAACTTAAGAACCAAAGAGGAAAATAAGCGAGTATTTATAGTAAAAGCAGTTTGCATAATTAAATACACTAAATTTGATCTCTACAGTGCATTAGATAAAAGCCAAAGATTTTATAGATTATACATATCTTTTTAAGCTATTTTGGTAATTTCAGGCAAACTGATTTCCTGAACTTAAGTAGGTCCACTATATAACAGGAGGCTCGGCAAGGTAAAATGCAAAGTAAAACTGAATTCTTCTAAAACTGAGAATGGGTTAAGAAATAAATGGACGGGAAACAAATCATGATAACAATGAAAAATATCTTTTTTTTTAAACACAAACACAGTGCATGCACGTGCTTTGGACGCTGGACAGTTGAGTTTACTAGAGTTGTAAATTGATCAGTCTGCCTCTATTTCCTCAATACGCATTTCCAAAGTGACCATTCACCTCAAGATGACTTTCCAGACTGCCTAAATTTCATGTTAACCTAGTTTAATCGGTAATATTAGACTTACTCAGAGCAACTAGCGCTCTCCACGTTACTGGTCGTTCTCCTTGAATCATTGGAGGATACTGCTGTCGACTATCATGTATGTTGTTCAGCTCAAAACTACACAATGGGTTGTCTGTGCTCTGCCCAACACGGGTATCAAAACCTGTTTTTTGGCGTTATAAGCCTTCAAACCTATTGCTGAGCCACTAAAGAGAGTGAGCTCTAGAGAGAGAGAAGTAAGCAGGCTTAGGAAAGTGAGATGGAATTCAATTAGACTGTAAATCTTTCACAAATGAATAACGTTAGTCTCCTTTATAGTATGTAGTCACACACACTATCAAGAGGAATGTAGTTAACACTAATTAATAAAAAGCTAAATTGTTAGCAGATCAAATCTGATGACGAGGGACCAACTTTTGGAGACGGTACATCGGGTACCTGATGATGACATAAGCTTGTCGAAACTTTGTACATTTGTAATAAAGTTTCTTTCACTGCCCATACAAGAACAGCCTATTTCTACCGGTATTCTTATTATTCTGTAGTGCTTGGCAGTTTTAGTTATTAAACAGAGGGAATCCTCAATAGCCGCGGCTGTAATTAGATCTCAAATCGGCCAAGAGATGGAGCTATGAGCTAAAAGTTTGTATTTGACAAAAAACTATGACTTAGAGCCATTCTACGAGTCGCTGTGCCGCGGCTAAAAATGGCTTATTAGCAAACTATGAGGTTATTAAATTATCTCTGTTGATAGGGCAGTTGCAGGGAGTAATAGAGGTCTGAAGTGCTCTTCCAACTGAACTAAAGGGTTAATCCTATATCAACTGCTGGTAAGGAATTTGTAACAACTCAAACAAATGTGGCATGAAAACAACTTAACCCTCAAACTTCTGACTTGTTTTTGTACCACACACTGCATATTTAAGTAGTTTAATGTGTTTTTTTTTCTTTGTGGGGTTTTTTTCTTGCATTTTACAATACACAATGTGAAAAATAACCAAACAAACTGGGCTAAGTAATTTATTTTCTAAGATATGGATCCCAGCAAAACATTAGTGGGATTAATTCTGATATTTTTATAAATTTTTTGTGTGTGATTTAATTAGGGTCTCTGATTAACGTGATGCTTTTAAAAATGAGAATTTTTTTCGTTTTAACCCCAAACTATTCAATATTCTATCTGTGATGTGTCCACTGCAAGGTTTTAACTCCGAACTTTAACGTTATAGGCCCAAAAACTTACCACTAAACCACTGGAGAACAGTAACCAACAAAGTCATATACTACAAGCAATTTGGTTCGTAAATAGTTTAAAAAATTCTTACAAACTTACGATAATCAATTCTGTTTGAAGTTCTAACTTTGAAGTATCAGTTTTTTAAGCTACTCATCAAACATTAAAAGGAAACTTGTCTTCCCTAAATTATGTGACGACCTACCCTCGTCCACAGAGTGCAAAATGTACAAAACATTCTTTAGTAATGGTCGTAGTCTAAGTCTTAAATAAAGGTTTGTATTTACTAAAGTAATATTTTTTCAATGTGGTACCATGAAACTAACTTCTCCATTTTGTGAATGTAACATACACGTTTTTCTTATGAACCGTGTTCGAATATCACTTGGGATTTGCTTTATTCTTCTTCTTCTTGGAATAAAATGTATACATCTTCTCTTGCAGAAGAACGTCAGTGTTCTGTAGCACACCCTCTGGTAGCTCAGAGCCCGAAGGCTTATAACGCTTAAATTCTGGCTTCGATCCCTTCAGTGGGCATAAAACAGAGGACTCATTTTACAATTAAACAGTTCTGTAGCTCATCTAACTACGAATACTTTTTCTTAATTTGTAATAATAGTATTCTAAAATAATACAAACACCTAACACGACCTTTCACTAAGGTCAGATACATTAACAGTGTACGAGTAAAAATAAAAAAAACATCTTAGTTTAATAAATAAAAATCCTTACACTGAAGGAACTTGCAAATATAGCCCGTATTTGACAGTTAAAACCGTATAAATATTCGATATTCTTAAGTATTATTAAGTACGACAGTACTTGATAATAGGGATCGTGATGAAACAAAATGGCGACCATAAAAATCGCCCATTTACAACCACCTTTAAAATGTCTGAATATTAGTAATAACTATTTTACAGAATTGACCGAGTAAAACTAAAGCTTATAGTCCCAACGATTCTTTTGTTGTGCCGAAAAGGATACTAGTATATATATATATATATATATATATTTATAAATGGATGATGCGCTACTTTGGGAGTATAATTATATTTGAGGGTAGGTTGGTAGAGATCATGATGAGTAATAAAATCGAATCGGGTATACACGCGCCCCACGCTTGGTATGGCTGACGTACAAACATATAGCTAATTAAAAGGAAACCAACAAGTACAATAAAAAAATGTTAAATTATTATAAAGACAAGTAGTGATCGATATATACGTAACCTAGCTAGATATTATAATATAGAAAGTTTTAATGCTACAAAATTATAAAAACAAGAAAGTCAAAATTACAAACGCAAAGATACTTAAAATTTATTTTTTAATCCCTTCTTTGGCAAATCATTGTAATTATATTAGTCTGAGCCAAAGTAGGGCTACTTTTTTAAAAATGTTAAGTAACTCAGTTATATAGATACCTACTTGTCTTTATAAATATTTGAATATTTTTATTATTATTCTTGTATACAACGACTTTCTTTAGACTCAATAATTGGTTAAAGATATTTTATTGTTTAATGCTACAGACCAGCGATTCACAATCTGGTATGGTAACCAATGGTAGTTTTTCTGGGTCCATTAAAATGGTTCGAGGAAGGTCACATGGTTACGGAAAGGAACATTTCATTGTGGTCCAAAAACAACAACTACTACAACAACAACAAAAAAAAACAAAAAAAAAAACAGGTGATCAAGAAACAAAAAAAGTTTTAGAACCACTGACCT
>NW_013671501.1:38556-42029 GCF_000517525.1 Limulus polyphemus | reverse complement strand
AAGGGCGACGGTGGGCTGTATGACACCACAGTCGAATTATCAGGGGAGTAAGGGCGACGGTGGGCTGTATGACACCACAGTAAAAATTGAAAAGTGTTTCATGACCGTTTTATAAGGTTAAATAACTTCCGTAGTTAACTGTGAACATTATCTCAATTTGCTGTTAAAAAAAACACAACTTATGAATCCAATTATGTTATACAATTACATATTTAACCAACAAATAAATGGGATTCTTTCAACTAGAAAAATTTCTAAAACAACCAGATCAAGATGGAAAATGACTAAATTGGCAACGCTGCATGTGACTAGTTGACCAATAGGGGGCCATGGGTTGTTGTGTTGGTTGTTATTAAGCACAAAGCTACATCAAGGGTTATCTGTGCTCTGCCCACCACGGGTATCGAAACCCGGTTTCTAGCAGTATAAGTCCGCAGATATACCACTGTGCCAGTGGGGGGCAGGGGCCATGGGGAAGTTCAGGGGGTTTATACCCCCTAGGGTTGTGTGAAGGAAACCTTGCAGATGGTAATTACTTCATTAAATTTTTCAATAGAAACGAAAACAAAACAAGTCATTAATACTATCAGAAAACTTAGAACTAAAACAAAACAAGTCATTAATACTATCAGAAAACTTAGAACGAAAACTAAACAAGTCATTAATACTATCAGAAAACTTAGAACGAAAACTAAACATTTACTTTTCCATTTGTAGTGCTAAATGGCACCACCAGAGTGCCAAGTATATTCATTTGGTAAATGTCAAATATATTTGTTTGTTTTGTTGAATTTCGCGTAAATCTACTTGATAACCATCTGCGCTAGTCTGTTTGTTTGTAATTATGCACAAAGCTACACGATGGGCTATCCGTGCTCTGCCCACCACGGGTATCGAAACCCGGTTTCTAGTGTTGTAAGTCCACAGACATACCGCTGTGCCACTGGGGGGTCGGGCTTAAAAGGCCCCAATAAAAAAAATACCATCAATTCTGCGTAATTAACCCCACTTATGAATGTTAGGCCCCCTATTATCTTCTGTAAAAACATGAGGGACTCAACCCACGTTTTTTTTTTTTTTAGTTCCTTTACTCTGGGTGTTTTAGTTATTCGGTACAATGTCTGTGGACCCCGCCGGTCGCTACCGGTATAACAAGAAGTTGACGGGAGGGTATGCATTGTTACCAAGTCAGAGGCATAGCTAGGCGCACGCACGTGCGTGTAACAACGAAAATTAAAGATACAGATTTTCTTTGACATAAAATCTTAACCTGATTGGGTTTGTTTTGTTTTTTTCCAAATAATATTTTTAAAATGCCAGGGATACAAATGTAAATTTTTTACAACACTTTGTGTCGAGAAAAAAAAAGGTGGTATCAGAATGCACCATTCTAGGTTTATTTTACAACACTTTGTGTCGAGAAAAAAAAAGGGGGTATCCAGAATGCACCATTCTAGGTTTATTTTTCAAATCTTTCCCGGGAAAGCTTCCCCGTCGCGTAGCTTAAATTTATGCAAGTGGACAAATATTTTCTTTGTTCCCCTTCTGGTATATATCGGCATAAGAACGAGTTGGTAATTTTGAGGATTATGTTAGTTTAAATTAATCGTTATTTTTAAAGAGATTCTTATCATGTTCTGATATCATAAGTTCGGAATCTTTAGCCTAAGTAATATATAATGTTGATTACGTCTATTTAAGTTAAAACTGTTTCTTATTGCACTGTCTTACTGTACTCTTTGATAATGAGCACTAAGCTACACATTGGGTTAATAGTACTGTGCCTTCCGCAGGTATCGAAATCCAATTTTTGGAGTTATAAACCCTCAGATTTGCTGCTGAGCCACCGGGGGAGGGGGGCTTACTGTATTGTTTGTTGTTAAGCGCAAAGCTACACAATGGGCTATTTGTGCTATGACCACTGGAGGTATCGAAACCTGATATTTAGCCGTATAAGTACTTCACTATTAAATAATTATACCTGCTGTATGAATGTGAGTATTGTCTAAGATTATAGCAGTTTGGTTAACATTTTCTTACCGATTCCTTTGTTTCAGTTGTCGTTTGATCCGCATAGTTAGGAGTAAAAACACCGCTCTTCTGAGGGTCGCTGCTGTCGTGAGATTAGTCTTGGTTCGGAGTGACTACTTGTCCTGATAGAACACTCTCTCACGCCGTCAGAAACTCGAGAGTATCAGAGTAATACAAATACGCAAGTCAATGCCGAAGGAGGGGCAGTCTTGAAAAGTGGACGGCCCCTCCCCCAAAATTGTTTAAAGACTGACGTGGCTTTCCGTCACACGGTGTCATTTTACGTTGTCGGTTTTGACAGGTTGAGGTTGTTCTGTCCACTATGGGGAGTCGAACCCCTGATTTTAGCGTTGTAAGTTCGTAAACTTACTGCTGATCCACCGGTGGACTGGTTTTGAGAGATATCAAACAGTCAAATGGCTCAAATACCTTTGGAGATGATAGCTGGAATATTCGTATCCATGGAAACAAAATAATTCAAAAATAATAATTCAAATAAAAAAGTTTAATAAATTTAGAAAATGTTTTTTCTCTCTCTCTCTCTACATTTAGTAAACATTTTACAAACAAGAGCAGAGCATCACAGAATAATTCAAGAAATTTCATGTTTACTGTTAAGCACAAAGCTACAAAATGGTCAATCGGTGGTGTGACCCACCACGGGTAACGAAAACCGATTTTTGGCGTTATCAATCTTCATGGTCAATCGGTGGTGTAACCCACCACGGGTAACGAAAACCGATTTTTGGCGTTATTAATCTTCATGGTCAATCTGTGGTGTGACCCACCACGGGTAACGAAAACCGATTTTTGGCGTTATCAATCTTCATGGTCAATCGGTGGTGTGACCCACCACGGGTAACGAAAACCGATTTTTGGCGTTATCAATCTTCAGATTCGAGGAATAATCGCTAAAGAAACTTATAAATGAGGAGTTAGACATTTTCATTCTGAATGGCACCTTATGAGTCTATATGACCACGCCAGAGACCCCCCCCCCCGGGATTCAAATATACTCACCCCACCAAGCAGTAGTACCCGTCGTAACAAGAGGCTTGTCCAACTCTTTAAACTGAATAACTCTACTGAGTGTTACTTTCATAACACCGCTCAAAGTCGGCACCACGTTTCGATCTTTCAATTCGCAGTCCGGTACGCTAAACGCTTGGCCACACCCAATACACGAAAATAGTTTATGAAACGAATAGTTTAGAGAAAGATAAGAAGCGAATAATTGATAAATATAAATAATGCGAAGAAGAATGGGATGGAAAGAATAAGTTTTAAGTTAAAAATATATGGGACAGCGATAAGTACACGGACTTACCACACTAAAATACCGAGTTTCGACTCCCCTGGTGGACACAACGGTTGTCGTTGTTGTTTGTAGTTAGGCACAAAGTTACACGATGGGCTATCTGTGCTCTGCCCACCACGGGTAT
>NW_013671501.1:32731-38262 GCF_000517525.1 Limulus polyphemus | reverse complement strand
CAAATTTCTTCCTCCCCCCACCTCTTTCTTTCATGACCAGGTGGTTAGGGCGTTCGACTCGCAATCTGTGGGTTGTGGGTTCGAATCCCCATCCCAACAAACATGCTCGCCCTTTCAGCCGTGGGAGCGTTATAATGTGACGGTCAATCCCACTATTCGTTGGTAAAAGAGCAGCCCAAGAGTTGGCGGTGGTTGGTGATGACTAGCTGCCTTCCATCTAGTCTTACACTGCTAAATTAACGGATAGTCCAATATAATTTTGTTTTGGGCCCGGCATGGCCAGGTGGATAAGGCGCTCGACTCACAATCTGAGGGTCGCGGGTTCGAATCCCCATCCCACCAAACATGCTCGCCCTTTCAGCCGTGGGGGCGTTATAATGTGACGGTCAATCCCACTATTCGTTGGTAAAAGAGCAGCCCAAGAGTTGGCGGTGGGTGGTGATGACTAGCTGCCTTCCCTCTAGTCTTACACTGCTAAATTAGGGACGACTAGCGCAGATAGCCCTCGTGTATCTTTGCGCGAAATTCATAAACAAAAAAAAAACAATTTCGTTTTCAATATAATTTTGGTTTAAAACACAAACAGACTCACGCAAACATTAAAAAATATATACATAAATAATACAACCTAGACTAAACGAAGAGATTGAAAGATCGCGATAAAATGTAATGGGTAAGAATGATACGAATATTACTGAAAAAAATTATAAAAACACAAAGCTTTGTTTTAAGATTTGAACGGATGTGTGTTAATGAGAAATAGAAATAAGTGAAAAAAAATCGCAGAAGCTATGAAAGTAAAATAGCGATAAATAATTTAATGTGGTTCGAGAGTATTAATTATCAAAAGTGGCCACCAGGGGCACAGCGGTATGTCTGCGAACTTAAGACGCTCGAATCCGGGTTTCGATACCCGTGGTGGGCAGTGCACAGATAGCCCATTGTGTAGCTTTGTGCTTAGTTACAAACAAACACACACTCAATTTACCGCCTTGTTATTATACCGCTAGGGTGCTCATATTACACCATATTGACTGGCTCCATGTTTTTGTCCGCTACAATGCCCATGGGTAACATATATAAAAAAAAGATTGTGAAAGTATTCATTTTCTAATCCAAACACATAGGAAACTTCCTTTTTAATTTGTAGGATTAACCTCATCGATAATTAGTGGCATTAACCTCATCGATAATTAGTGGGATTAACATCATTGGTAATTAGTGGGATTAACCTCATTGGTAAATAGTGAGATTAACCTCATTGGTAATTAGTGGGAATAACATCATCGGTAATTAGTGTGGATTAACCTCATCGATAATTGGTGAGATTAACCTCATCGATAATTAGTGGGATTAACATCATTGGTAATTAGTGGGATTAACATCATCGGTGGTTAGTGGGATTAACTTCATCAGTGATCAGTGGTATTAACCTCCTCGATAATCAAATGGAATTAACCTCATTGGTGATTAGTGGAATTAATTTCCTCGATAATTAGTGGGATTAACCTCATCAGTAATTAGTGGGATCAACCTCATCAGTAATTAGTGGGATTAACCTCATCAGTAATTAGTGGGATCAACCTCATCAGTGATTGGTGGGATTAACCTCATCAGTAATTAGTGGGATCAACCTCATCAGTGATTAGTGGGATTAATTTCCTCGATAATTAGTGGGATTAACCTCATCAGTAATTAGTGGGATTAACCTCATTGGTAATCAGTTGAGTTAACTGTAATATTGACAGGGTTTTCGTTTACCTTTGATGGACTATGTGGATTCTGTCCACCGCTGGGATCGAACCCCGGATATTAGCGTTGTAAGTCTATAAACTTTACCGCTGAACTACGGGGGGGACTTATTTGTTATGAGGGATCCTGTAACCGTAAAAAAAAAAAATAGTTATAAACATACATGCATATTATTAGATACTTAGAAAAATGTGTTTAAAAAAGTCTATACTGTCGAAATAGACCCCAAAGTAATTTTAGGGTTAAAGGCAAGAGAAGGCTAACCAGACATTTGTTGTTTACAAACTGTACTAATACGTAATAAAATGTAAAACTATTTAAAGCTTTTCCAAAAATCTGATGTAAATTAATAATAACATGGCACTTCCAACTGTAAAACTATATACGAAACCTATACTGCTATGATTATCTTGAAGACCCTTCACGGGTAGAAGCGAGCCTACCCACGTGAACCCTGCCACATTCCTTCAAGTAATAATATATGCGTAAATTATACCTTCGTCATGGCAACGTTACCTCATATTTAGCGTGAAATGAAAACTCACTGGGCAGTCTATAATTAAAAAAGTAAAAACAAAAACAAAAAACACGCTCTCGTCATCATTATGGTGTTTTTTGTTTTGTTTTTTATTTACGGGAATGGTGACGCATCTTATCTTTTGTTACGCCCCCTAACTTAGCCAATAACTTTAGGTTTGTTTGTTTGCCTGAACGACACCATATGCACACTACGTACTAAACGGCCAGGTCAGAGAACTTCCATGACTCAGGTGTGGCCGTCAAAGGCAAGCAGTAGGCAGCACCCGCCGTCCGAAGCGGCTATTTTTTACTAAATAGCGGATTGACTGTTACTTCTCTAACGCATCCATGCCGGAAAAATTCGAAGCGTGTATTATACGACTACGTCTCGAACCCCAGATCCTTGGATTCCCAGTGTGATACTCCGACCACCAAGTCACGCTCGAGCGCCTCCTCCTTAGAATAATAACAATAGAAATCAAGCATCAATGAATTTATACATCGCGTGGTTAACAATAGAGTCTTTAACGATTCTAAGTTTCAGCCGTGGGGACGTTATAATATGACGGTCAATCCCACTATTCGTTGGTAAAAGAGTAGCCCAAGAGATGACGGTGGGTGGTGATGACTAGCTACCTTCCCTCTAGTCTTACACTTCTAAATTAGGGACGGCTAGCGCAGATAGCCCTCGTGTAGCTTTGCGCGAAATTCAAAACAAACCAAACTGTCTTACAAACATTCTCCCATCAAATGATAATACGTCATAGCGAATCGGGACAAATCTCCTATTTACAAATTAGTGACAATAATTAATTATATATAATTAATTAAGATAATCACAAATTTCACCCTCTCATAACTAGTTTAGAATATATCTTATTCAGGTGTGTTTATCTACATTATCTACATGTTATTGTAGACAACCAATCAGTTAACTATGTACTAATTAACTATAGCGATTGGATATCAATCATTGTCTTGGTTAGCATCCTATATGGTCATCTTAATATAATTAATAATTTGTCATTTGTTTATTAATTAGATACTGATTTCTAATTAGTTTTAGTTTACGTTTCGGCTGCTAAATTTGCTTCCATTTTTTAGGACTATTTTCTGTATTGATAATGACTGAGGTTCGATCCTGGGTTTCCTTAATGGGAGTCAAGTGCGTTATTCTTTCAACTGGGGTTTGCCGAGATCTCAGAAGATGTTTATATCCTCCAAGTCTTACCTGTACACCCAATTCTCTGATACTGAAGACGTTTTTTGAATGGCAAGTCGGCGCGATCCAGGTTTCAGGCTTCTTTCATCAACACCGACGTTATATTTTGATTAAATTATTAAGAAAATAAGATTGGAATTTCAAATGATTATCTCGAACAAGTATTAAATGACATCGGAAAACATTAGGTTGTAAACTAATACAAACCTTCTGTAACTTCGCAACAGCACAAACAATTGTGTTTGTCTAGTATATGCAGATAGAAGAACTGTATTTATTTAAACACATTGTGATGTTACATCTTTGTTATGTGTGTGTTGATTGTGTGAAATTTAACACAAATGTATTGTGCATCAGTCAACATATTTGTGTTCTGTTTTGTGGGAAGACATTCTGTGTCACAATTATGTTCTATATAAGTTATGTTGTTATTAACACCAGTGTTTTTAAGTTATAGATAAATTGTGTCACAGTTAGCCCGCGTCAGCTAAGCCTAATAACTATAACACAGAGATCTGAAATCTTAGTTTCACACACCTCTGATTTGTAGTTAACGTGATTTTTATTATAAATGTCAGGCTTAAAAACTATAAAAGTTAAAAAACATTGATTCAGCTGTTGGATACCTTTAACGTTATCGATGTTTTCGGCCGTCATTCCCGTAAGAATCTAATTTGTCATTCAGTTAAGGTCACTTTATGCACTTAATGACCTTGCATATTTTGTATAAGTTTGAGATACAAGAGTGATGCTCCCCAGCGGCACAGCGGTATGTCTGCGGACTTACAACGCTAGAAGTCGGATTTCGATACCTGTGGTGGGCAGAGCACGGATAGCCCATTGTGTAGCTTTGTGTTTAACTTCAAACAAGACTGATTAACTTTGGTAAAAACCTTAAAGAAAGGACAAAATATTATAAATTTGACGTCAAATCTGTTTAATCTATTCTAACTGTGTTATGTTGAGGTAATTGTGTGTAACAGACTATAAAAAATAAACGGATCTTGGGATCATAGGCGATACCATAATGAATGTGTGATTTTCAAACAGTTGGTACTAACCTTGATAAGCAAGGAACTATAAACAAAAAAAAGATAATTTAATTATATATTTTGTAAGCGTCCTTATTTTTTTCTTGAAAACCACGTATAATTTCCCTGGCGGCTGCCACTCTGAATAGTTTAAGAGGAAATAATATTTAATCTTCATTAAAGTAATTTGGTTAAATCCACTTTTTATATTCGTTATACCTATACTTTAGTCAGCGTTAATAATGTAATAACAGATTTTAAATGGACAATAGTTTCGGCCATAATCCCCGTAAGTGTCTCTAAACTCAAAATTACAAGTCAATAGCCTAAACAATAATCATGCCTAGTAAATTGTCTAAGATAATATGTTCTCTTCAGTTAAAACAAATCACAAAATGATTAGTAAGTGACCAAAATACTTTGAATAATGCCCTAATATAAAATGAAAAATGACTTACTACACTTTTAAAACTGTGTATGATATTTAAAACTTCAAGCTTAGCTTTCATATAACTTTTACTTCCAGTTTAAGCCTAATTAGACACTGGTTGAACATGTTTCTGTTTCAGGATTAAAAGAATATATAATTGTATAAATAAAATTGAGGAACAATTTACCTTTCAGGGAATATTTATTATTCATACACAAAACGCTAAAACTGATTTAAAACAATAAAAAGAACATTCTATTATTTCTTTTTCCTTCTTTTGATGTTCGTGCAATGAACTTGTTTCAAAGTTAAATCCTGTCAAAAGAGGTTATAATTTCATTGCATAGGTCACTGGTTAGGCCACATTTAGAGTATTGTGTTCGATCTCACCTTAGGAAGGACATTAATTGTTGGAAAGAGTTCAGAGGAGGGTTAATAGGATAATATTCAGAATGGAAAAGTTGTCTTACGAGTACAGGTTTAGATCTCTGAAATTGCCTTCTCTTTACAAAATAAAAGGACCCGGCATGGCCAGGTGGTTAGGGCGCTCGACTCGCAATCTGAGGGTCGCGGATTC
>NW_013671501.1:30494-31777 GCF_000517525.1 Limulus polyphemus | reverse complement strand
CTAGCGCAGATAGTCCTCGTGTAGCTTTGCCCGAAGTTCAAAACAAGCGAAACTTTACAAAACAAGAATTAGAGGGATCTAACTATGGTGTTTAAGCTTGTTAAGGGAATTGATAGCGTTGATGCATCATATTTTTTATTTTTATTTTTACTAAATGATGAGAATAGTAGGACTAGGGGACACAATTATAGGTTTTTGCAGGGTAGTGAAGTCATCTAACACAGCTTTATTTTTTTTAACAGGGTGTTTGGTCTTTGGAATGAGTTGCCTTCAGATGTGGGGGGTGTAGTTAATTTATGGGAGTTTAATGGAAAGTTTGATAAGGGCTGGATTTCAGTACAAAATTCAAAATTGTGTTTGGTGGATTGGATGGCCTAGATGGATTAACATCTCCTTTGTTGTCCTTGAATTATATGTATATAAAAAAAGTACCGGTAAATTATTTGGTGGTGTCTTGGTATTATTATTACTGCTCATCCAAACGTCTGTAGTAACTTCTAAGAATGAGAAAAAAACAATAAAAAAAACTATTCCCAACTCTGACTTTAGTGGCATCTGCACTTAATATTTTAGAACCAGTTATTAAGATCATTTGCTCAGATTATTTCAACAGTCACTCATTTTAACAATAAATGGTTTGTTGTGTAAGTGTTCGTGCTGATAACTGGCGCCAAACGATACACTTTTCTTCTTCTCCAATTTTCTCGCAGCCATGCTTTCAAATGATAAATGACACTTCTTCGTGGTTTAACGTCGTAACAGAAACCTTGGCTGTTGTTTTGAAAGACACAAAGTCCTGGAAATCGAAGTATTACATGACATACATATATCATTGTGCTGAGACCATTATGAAATAAAACCGAACAAAACAGATAGGAGGCATTAGAATAAAGTGTAAATAAACGAGAAAAAGAGAATTCAGAAGTGGTTGAAAAGGAAGGAGAGGGGGGGGGGGTAGGTCGAGGGAGAATAACGACGGGAGTAAACTTGTGTTAATGAAAAAAACGTGATGTAAAGACAACACGCAGACTAAAGCTCGTGCTCAAAGCTCCCCATACATATATTCTTTCCACACCAACGAAATGAAGACGATGCGGTATAATGTTAAATTTAAGTTTGATATTTTATTTGTTGGAGTGGAAGCTATAAACCTGAGTAACGTCGGAAATATAGATGTGTGCTGAGTGCAGCCCAATAGTTAGTGAGCAGGATTCGCGTCCTGAACCAACCCCCCCCCAAAAAAAAAAAAAAATTGCACGCTCCGCCCATTGGGGCCGCGGGTG
>NW_013671501.1:25924-30159 GCF_000517525.1 Limulus polyphemus | reverse complement strand
TCTATTTAAATAGAGTAGCTCACGAATTGGAGCTAGGTGATTGACTAGCTGCCTTCCGATTAGTGGACATGGTCGTCGAGTAGCTTTGCGCGAAATTCAACAAACCAATGCTATGTGTAGTTTTTAACCTTCAGTCACGAGACAAAACTGACCAGTGTCCTACTATAGCTCATGGTTCCCATGTAAGATCACAAGCTATTTTTCTGTGATTCATTGACCTTAGTGTTTCATGTTTTCTTCACTTCCATCCTTGCTTCGTACCCCCCCCCCCTCTAAAATAGAGATATTTATAGCGGGTATTTACGCTATGGATTGAATTGAGCTAATTAAACAACAATAAAACAATTAATTTCAATAAAATAAAATAAATTAAAGCTAATTAAAATGAAATTTACTGACCCTTTTTGGTAAGTACAAGATAAAGTACAGCATTTAGTTTTTCTCCCATAAAACAAACAAATAAGATACAAGAAAGTCATCAAATCAAATAATTTTATAGGTAATAAGGTATTGCAAGAAATTTGAATAAGTAATATTTTAATTAATTAATTCCTGTTTAATTATTCTGAGAATATTTGTGAAAAACAGCAACAACGAAACACTTTACTCATTCTGTGATAATTTGGTATTTTCAACCTGAATGGCGCCTTATGTGAGACTAAGCAACAAGGACAGAAACCCCCACTTTTATCAGTTTATCACTTTTACACCTTCTGACCGAAAGGCAACAATTCAGCAGCACCCGCCACATGCACGACTGCTCCTAACCAAATAGAGGGATTGAATGACACTTTTATAATACACTTTACAGATGAAAGCTTAGAGTGTGTTCAACAGATTCAAATCTTTGACTTTTCGGCCCGAAATTTCATAAGCTTAAATCAGAAAAGAGGATGCCAGTAAAATAACCATTTATTACAAATGTGATCATTTCGTTCGTCATAAATGTGACCACGTAGTTTGTCATACTCACTGGCTGTTCATTTTATGAGACCCGAAGGTCTTTCTATTGCAACGACAGTCTGAACTCGAAATGATATAGACTCCACAAGGTGCCAAGAAGTGTGTGTTTAATTCCATTTAGTCAATTTATTGAGAAGTATGATTTACACCCGCTTCACAGGTGTCAGCTGAAGATTACGGTGAAAATTCAAATTTCGAATTCATCCCAACATCCTCAATTAAACTGAAATCTGTAATTGTTCTGGCTAAAGAAAATAACTAAAGTCAGTGTGGCGTTCTTTGAATCAATATCAGATAAAGTAAGCATGGTGGATTATTAGAAGAGTTGTGGTTATTCAGAGAACAAATACAGCATTGTGGGATTAACAAAAGTATTCAAGCAATTACAGAACTTAATCCCAGCCAAGATAATGTCCCCCATACTATTACACTACCTCTAGCATTTTGCACTCTGCGTTAAATAACAAGAATGATCAAATACTAAAGCAATTTTTGTCCCATACTTCTACTTTATTTCTAGGTAAGAAAAACATGATACTAGCTTTTTACCTTGTTTGTGATGCACTTAGAAGTATAAAATAACACCACATCACCAATGGCGTGGCAAATAGGGCAATCGCCGATGGCCCAGATTTCAAGAGCCTGAAAGACTCAATGAAATTTAAAAAGTTTCATGTAAAAAAAGAAGAGAAAATTATAAAAGATAAAATAAAAATTTAGCACTGAGCTGTTTTTCTTTTATCTCCATCTTCAATACACAGTAAGCAATCTTTCTCTCTCTCTGAGTTCCTTTCTTGGAACCAATAAAGCTACAAACCAAAACAATATTAATAATAGAGCATTTACTCTTATATCTGCTAGTCCTAATTGCTTTTTGAGAAAAGAATACAAGAAAAGCTTCGAATGATGGTAATTACGACCATTGTTAGAATCGTTTGGAGTGAAGATTGATACAGCCATCTTTGGTTTGGTTTGGAGTGATGGTAACTACAACCATTGTGAGAAACGTTTAGAGTGAAGATTGATACAGCCATTCTTGGCTTGGTTTGGAGTGATGGTTGCTATAACCATTGTGAGACACGTTTAGAGTGAAGATTGATACAGACATCCTTGGTTTGGTTTGGAGTGAAGGTTACTACAACCATTGTGAGAAACGTTTAGAGTGAAGATTGATACAGCCATCCTTGGCTTGGTTTGGAGTGATGGTAACTACAACCATTGTGAGACACGTTTAAAGTGAAGATTGATACAGCCATCCTTGGTTTGGTTTGGAATGATGGTTACTATAACCATTGTGAGAAACGTTTAGAGTGAAGATTGATACAGTCATCCTTGGCTTGGTTTGGAGTGATGGTAACTACAACCATTGTGAGACACGTTTAGAGTGAAGATTGATACAGCCATCTTGGTTTGGTTTGGAGTGATGGTAACTACAACCATTGTGAGAAACGTTTAGAGTGAAGATTTGATACAGCCATCCTTGGCTTGGTTTGAAGTGAAGGTTACTATAACCATGTCTTGGTTAACTTGGAGTATTCTTGCATTGAAATCACCTTATATTTCTTGTGCCATTAATGAAAACAAATTTTTGTTTTTATAGATGAAATATCAGAAAAGAAGCTAAAAACTGAAGAAAGGGCATTGCTGTACAATTGCAACTATAGAAGAAGGGTTAACGAGAACAGGAAAATGCACACTTTTGTTGGTGTTTTTTTTTAGACCTTTGGTTTGCCACAATATATCAGACTCTTCCAGTTATTTGTTGTCCACGGTTTGCGGCCCTAACATCATTGAAGCTGGTTTTTCCTGTCTTTTTCGGAGATGAGCAGTTTTCGTACTATTTAAAGACAGTTTTTGTAATATCATTTGTAGGTAGGATTAAAAATAAGTCGGGTCCAGCGCAATGTTGAAAGAATTGGTCAATTGTGGCGCCATCTGTTATCTGATTTAGGAGATTATGTTGATTTTTGGTTGTAATGTACTGAACTTCCATATTGTTTCTTTGAGTTTTGAGAGATGGGCCTTAAGTATTATGAAGGTATAATAAAAATCATTATCTATTAGAGGCTTGGAAAACTTTAAAAGCTCACATGTTAAGAAGTTCCGCTCCTCCGAGTTATTAAAACAAATTATTTATTTAACAAATATCCACACATCTAATTGCCTTTGTTTCTGCACTGACTGTATCGTAGGTGTTTCGGTTCGAACCAAGGGCGCTGAAGAACAAGGGTCTCTATTCACCCCAAATAATTGTTTCCATTGTCGATAGTTTATGAAAAAAGTGCCACTACGTTAAGCCTAAAATTTAACAATAAAACATTTTTTTTACAGCTCCATCTGTCTTAAAGCGCTAGGATTTCATCAGTTTATTTGAATGAGACAGACAACTAAAATTAAATATTCTAGCCTACTTAAAAGAAATAAGACAAGAACTTTTGTGAATTGTTTTTGTATGAAATCTTATTAAGTGACTGATAGGTTTAAGTCAACAAAGAATGTATTGATGCTTTTAGGTCGAGGGTTTATGTGAAGGTCAGCTGAATGAAAATTCAAGTATAGGTATGATTTTTGTTTGTTTGTTTGTTGAATTTCTGGCAAAGCTACTCGAGGGCTATCTGCACTAGCCATCCCTAATTTTTGAGATAGACTAGAGGGAAAGTGGCTGGTCAACACCGCCAACTCTTTCCAAAACGAATAGTGGTGTTAACTGTTACATTATAACGCCTCCAAGGCTGAAAGGGCGAGTATGTTCGATGACGGGATTCGAACTCATGATCCGCAGATTGCGTGTCGAGTGCCTTAATCACCTGGCCATGCCAGGTCTCATGGGTGTGATATTGAACGTGTAGATTTTAGGAAATTAGACTAATAAACTATAGAAAACATAAAATAAAAAGGTAGTGAATTATATATTTTTATTTCTTACTTACGCCTAAGTCCTTAATGCCTTCTGCAAGTTTAATTAATCTATTGACCATTTCTTCATCTGTGTGGTTGATGTAAATCAAAAAGAGCAAAGGTCCTAAGACTGAACCCTGCGGTACCCCATTTGTATCATTAATCCAGTTTGAATGAACTCCATTTGTAACAACCCCATTTGTAACTTATCCTCCCCACCTATAGAGATGGCCCGGCATGGCCAGGTGGTGAGGGCGCTTGACTTGCAATCTGCGGGTTAGAATCCCCGTCACACCAAACATGCTTGCCCTTTCAGCCGTGGGGGCGCTATAATGTGACGGTCAACCCCACTATTCGTTGGTAAATGAGTAGCC
>NW_013671501.1:23251-25399 GCF_000517525.1 Limulus polyphemus | reverse complement strand
TTTTATGTGGCACCTTGTCAAATGTTTTCTGAAAACCCAATACACTATATCTACCCAAGCAGTAACCTTTTCAAGAACATGTCAAAAGATCTTACGTTAGCGTTAAACCGGAACTCGCCATGTTCATCAATTTTTGATTAGATTAAAAACTGAAAAGGACCAAAAAATAAATAAGGAGCCTAAAAATGAAATATTTTTCAGTAAGCAAGAAATATATTAAGAATAGACACGTTTAATTATTTAACCATTAAATAAGTTATTATGGTTATAAACATCTCCTTTTCTGTGCCAAAATAAATAAAATATTACTACATTAGATTCAATTATCTACTACTTGTAATACAAATCTAAGTAAGTTAGTTTACTTAAAAATTGTATGTAAATTAACTTACACCGATTTTATATTTTTCACACATATTTCGTTTTTGATTTCCAAGTTCGATTTCGGCGTTTAGTGTGACCCTTGAGTTTTGATAAACTCGTGATGTTAGTTATACCTAGTATGTTTCGCCTGTCAATTATAATCTTGAAATTGAATTTTGTTCGTGCAACAAATGGAAAGTGTCGTGTCTTAATATATCTTTAAGTTGAAGAAATGAATCAAAATAAAATTCGTATTTGACTACCAGTAACCTATAGGCTATACCATACGTCTAGGCTGTATAGGCTATAGTACGATTTATTTTGACTTTTGGATGTGTTGTTGACCTCGTGCCTTCTAAGTTCTACTCATGCGTTTTAGTTAACTGTAAGAATAAGACATCAACTCATTCCAATTTTTAGTAATGATGGGTAAGTAGCTACCTTAACTTTGAGTAACTCAATATCAGCTTTAATATCCAAATAATTATAAAGCCTTTCCTAAAACTAATTTAAGTTTAACTTAGTTTAAGTAAAATTTACTTCATCCGCTACCTCTTAAGCCTTGAAACAACGTAGAGTTGGTCCAGAATTTGCAGTTAGGGTAGAGGCAATTTAAATTTTGCAACCTTCGTAACTTTTTACACTACTCCTAAATTTGCCCTTAACTCCAGAGAAACAAACACTGCTTCAGTGCTTGTCAAATAATAGTGCTCTTTATAAGATTTAGGCTGATAAAGTTTTCTTGTCCTTTAATGAGCTTATTTTTCTATTATATTTATTAATTTGTAAACTATTTTGGAATGATATGACTTGTTGTGACAGATTAGAGCCTTTAAGTTTTTACTGAATTGTGCCTGTCTTATTTGTATGGGGCTGTTGGTTTTGTTTTCTCATTTGACACATGAACAATTCTCCAGAGATAGATGCTTGTACTGAGAGGGTAAGGTTCATGAATCAACATTTGGTTCTGGAAGAGCACTCAAGAGAAATGACTTTTGATGTTTTATTGAAACCAAATGTAGACTTAATAAGAGTGTTTTTGGAAAGGTTATATCCTAAAAATTAGGACATTTCGAGAGAGAAACATTGGGGAGTTAATCTGAAAAAGAAAATTGCTATTGAAACTTGGGATGTTTGTTAGTTTAAATCAAGGTAGTTGGAAATTATTGTATTTTAACTAATGTTTTTTGCTTTCCAGCAATAGCCTATTTGAAAGTAAATGAATTTAGAGAAATGTATTATGAAATTTAATGTCAGCAAGAATGTGAAAACCTCTGGTAAAATATAGTTTTATTAAAATACAAATTAAAGTTAAGGAAGAATTATGGAAGTATCTTGGCTCAAAACATCAAATTCAACTTAGTGTTATATATTGGTTCTTTAAGGATTTCTGAGGTGTATTCTTGGCTCAAAACATCAAATTCAACTTAGTGTTTTATATATTGGTTCTTTAAGGATTTTTGAGGTGTATTCTTGGCTCAAAACATCAAATTCAACTTAGTGTTTTATATATTGGTTCTTTAAGGATTTTTGAGGTGTATTCTTGGCTCAAAACATCAAATTCAACTTAGTGTTATGTATTGGTTCTTTAAGGATTTCTGAGGTGTATTCTTGGCTCAAAACATCAAATTGAACTTAGTGTTATATATTGGTTCTTTAAGGATTTCTGAGGTGTATTCTTGGCTCAAAACATCAAATTGAACTTAGTGTTATATATTGGTTCTTTAAGGATTTCTGAGGTGTATTCTTGGCTCAAAACATCAAATTCAACTTAGTGTTTTATTT
>NW_013671501.1:17759-22696 GCF_000517525.1 Limulus polyphemus | reverse complement strand
AAATCATAATTCTAGTGTAAACGATGTTATCACTACCCCTTGAGGTTAGCTTTCCTACAAAAATTTAGTGTTTTTTTCAAAAAGATCAAGTACAGGGTGAAACAGGAATTACCAGCCAATAATAGATAAACAATAAATATTACAGTTGGAACCTCATTATAACTTGGTTATAAATACAACCTTCCTGTGTCTATTGAAACCTTGCATTAAACAAAACAAGTTATGTGTGTGTGTGTGTGTGTGTAAATGATATTAAAACAAGCACATACATCATGTACATACAAGTAGACATCATTATACTTTACAAAATGTTTAAACAGGAATTACCAGCCAATAATAGATAAACAATAAATATTACAGTTAGAACCTCATTATAACTTGGTTATAAATACAACCTTCCTGTGTCTATTGAAACCTTGCATTAACAAAACAAGTTATGTGTGTGTGTGTGTGTGTGTAAATGATATTAAAACAAGCACATACATCATGTACATACAAGTAGACATCATTATACTTTACAAAATGTTTAAACAGGAATTACCAGCCAATAATAGATAAACAATAAATGTTACAGTTAGAACCTCATTATAACTTGGTTATAAGTACAACCTTTCTGTGTCTATTGAAACACTGTATTCAAAATACAAGTTATGTGTGTGTGTGTGTAAATGATATTAAAACAAGCACATACATCATGTACATACAAGTAGACATCATTATACTTTACAAAATGTTTAAATCTATATGCATAAATTTATTGGGAGACATACCCCTACTTGTTTCCTCTGTGCATACCCTTGCCTTTATTATCATTTTAACTAATGCTGGAAATGAAATTAGAAAAATTCATAAATGTCCACGATCTTTATTCACTGATAAATCGCGTGTTCGTTGGCATAAGGAGTAGTGTGACCATATATGGTCATGTATCTTTTACCATACATTTATTGAAATAGTATTTTCAATGTTTTGAAGTATTGTCAGTATTGTTTAGAATTTTTTTATAATTAGTACTAAAATGTTTAACAAAATAAATTTGACTTCGTATGTTACATTTTTTTATTTTGTAGACAAGTAATAGTTTTTCTATGTGAAATCCCTGTACTTTTCCAGGACATCGTTAACTACAATAGTGACTAAAAATAAAATTGTACACTTTATGGACAACCTGCTTATAAAACAGGAAATTGTTACGAACTACATTTTAACCCACCAATGTGTATGGTTGTCAGGATTGTCCCAATGAAGACGTGTACTGTTCATGTAAAACTTATTAACATGATTTAATAAATATAATGCCTATAAAGAATTAGATTTTACAACTAGAAGTATCTTTTAAACATTTTAGTCCCACAATGCCCGCACCTAAGTTACACCAACTAAAAACAGCTCTATTTAACAGCACTCTTTCAATCAACTGCTTCATGGACAAGAAATACAGAAATACTAAATATGAGAACAAAAGCTTTTTCCGAAGTCACTCTTTTGACTTTGCATTTCCAGGAATAAACAGTGCTAACAGGATGTTTATCCAAAATATCTCTCTCTCTCTAGGTATCATGCCCATCTAGGGCATTGATGAGCATGGTCTTCCACTGATCCCTGTCTCACGTTGCTTGTCGAAAACACTAACTATTTCGAACATCAGAATTGAACTCTACTTTAATTATTTTACCAGAATAAGTAAAAGTTTTTCTTGATAGTTTGTATCATTTAAATCACTATTTCAACTTTCTGTACCCTCTTCATGCCCTTTCGTAGTGGACAAAAGACTTACATTTAACACAGCTCGTAAATAGGCCTAACAAGCTTGATAGTTTGTATCATTTAAATCACTATTTCAACTTTCTGTACCCTCTTCATGCCCTTTCAGTGGACAAAAGACTTACATTTAACACAGCTCGTAAATAGGCCTAAGAAGCTTGATAGCTCGTATCATTTAAATCACTATTTCAACTTTCTGTACTGTCTTCATGCTCTTTTGTATTGGACAAAAGACTTATATTTAACACAGTTCATAAATAGGCCTAAGAAGCTTGACAGCTTGTATCATTTAAATCACTATTTCAACTTTCTGTACTGTCTTCATGCCCTTTCGTATTGGACAAAAGACTTATATTTAACACAGTTCATAAATAGGCCTAAGAAGCTTGATAGTTTGTATCATTTAAATCACTATTTCAACTTTCTGTACCCTCTTCATGCCCTTTCATAGTGGACAAAAGACTTACATTTAACACAGCTCGTAAATAGGCCTAACAAGCTTGATAGTTTGTATCATTTAAATCACTATTTCAACTTTCTGTACCCTCTTCATGCCCTTTCGTATAGGACGAAAGACATTTAACACAGTTCATAAATAGGCCTAATGAGAGTTTTATATAAAGGAACAGCATCATCTTTATTTAGAAAATAACATTAAGTATTACAACTAGAGCAACTGTCTCATAAAAACAACAACACGTCTTCTATCTATTATCTACTAGCAGTGTTGTCATCTTGTGTTACTGTTGTGTACAGATTCCTGTTTTAATGATTATTTAAGAGACCTAAATTATATGAATGTCTGGTACTGTGTAAATAAGTACCATAATCTAAGCTTATTTTATGTACAAAAATACAAAGAAATGGGGAAAATTAACTAATGTGGCAAACTTTTTAGCCTAACAACCTTCAACAACACAATGACTCGTATTCATGTTTTGTTTTCTGTATGACTTTCTTGGCAGGTTGATGGTAGTATACTCTAGGGCTGCTCTTTGCACTTGTTTACCTTGAGAACTTTGTGTGTGTCCTTGTTTAAATATTATACCTTCAACTTGAGTGGGCTGACAACTGTTGAGAAAACCTTCTACCTAACAAGTGACATTTTGACAAAAGACAAATGTATACATCATTGGAAACTTTATAGTTTGGGTGTGTTCTTGGCATGTTATGATTTTGTTGTCAGGGGTTTTCTGTCTCTCTGTTGCCCTTTTATTTTCTGATTATAGCATTGAAATACGTTTGAGAAAAATTGTCTTACTGTAAATGAGGAAATAAAAAGCACTTTAAATTGTATAAAAGAAACGTTACTAATTTTTTTAGTGATGTAAAATAAACTGTTTACTTCTACAGAATGGCTGCACTTTTAAACCTTGTTGCTGTTTACTTCTACAGAATGGCTGCACTTTTAAACCTTGTTGGAAGTACAGTTTCTACCAGAATCAATTACTGTGTAGTTCTACTGTTAAAAGCTTTAATTTAAATTAATGTATACTTGAAGTGAGATTAGATTTCAATTAAGGATGATTTAACACCTCAAAATTAAACTGTGTACATGTATAATACAAGGAAGTGACACACACACATTTTATTATTTACAGCTTGGGCATCATTCAAAGATTTTGTTATGGTGTCTTTATTACGATTATAAACTTAGATAATTATTCTTATAAAAACAAAGTACTTAAAAGTAATGGTTAGCTCTCCAACCACCAAATTCAATGTTTAACACCTATTGACATACAATTATATATAGTCTTCAACTGTTTGTAACACTAATGAAATCCGTAGGGTGATGACATCACTTAGAACAAACTGACAAAATTATTTAGAGTATGCAAATTACTTTGGTCTTTGCATTTATTTGTTTGTTGTTAAGCACAAAACCACACAATTGACTATCTATGCTGTACCACCAAGAGTATTGAAACCCTGTTTTTATCATTATGAGCCTAATTGTTAACTGTTGACCATGATAGAGGATTGACTGTCACTCGTATAACACACCTGTAGCTTAATATATGGCCCTTTTTTTATCATTACTACAACCTACTTTTTCAGTTTTGTGTTTAGTGACAAAATGGGCTATCTGTGCCATGTCCATAATGAGTATTGAAACCCAGTTTTTAGCGACGCGAACCTGAGCCACTGGGTGGAGGTGGGGGTGTCTGGTCTTTGTGTACTTGGATTATCATGATTATACCGATGAAAATGTAGTAACTTTGATACGCCTGCTCGTACATGTAAATCAAACAATCAGTTACTGTGGTTTTTCATTGTTCTCTCTTTCTTACTCCTTATATCAACTTTCTTAATTCGTGCTTCTTATTTCATTTTTCTTCATTTGAATTCACCTCTCGGAACCTCTGCCAACCTTCCCTCAAATCTAACTATAACACGTGTAAATAGAATGGTTTGTTTTGATTCAAGAGGAAAGTATTTTACTGTACATTTACACACACTTATTTAAAATTGCATATTGCTCTTTAAATACATAATATATGATGTTCTGAACGTTTTTAGTTTTCCTTATTTCAGCTGTCGTGTGGCCGTGCAAGTGTGGCCCCTTCCCAATATTAAGATATTAAGTTCTCTATGAATTGTTTTGTGTTGCATATATTTTCCTTTTGAATACATTTACTTTTATTTCTTAAACTGTATAGTAATTAAAGCTCATTTGTAATTCTGCATCCATAACAGTTATTGTGTAGACACGCACCACGAAAGATACAAACTCTTTTGGCACCCAGCCAATGTGAGAAAACAGGGCCTCATATTATAATACTTGTACAGTAGTATCTAGGAGTGAATTTTTGTGTTAACACTAATGGATAGGTATCTGGATCTGAGGAACTATATTAGAGCTTGATTAAACAAATGAATATGTTAGTTTGTTTTTTGTGGATGAGGGGTAATCATAAGGGCCTTTTGGGTCTTTACCTTGTGTACTCTCTCTTTCTGACTGTGATATGTGATACTGTAAGTAGTCTTAGTTCTGAGTTGGTGACTGTGATGTATTAATACTGTAAGTAGTCCTAGTTCTGAGTTGGTAACTGTGATGTATTAATACTGTAAGTAGTCCTAGTTCTGAGTTGGTGACTGTGATGTATTAATACTGTAAGTAGTCCTAGTTCTGAGTTGGTAACTGTGGTGTATTAATACTGTAAGTAGTC
>NW_013671501.1:9303-16759 GCF_000517525.1 Limulus polyphemus | reverse complement strand
CCTAGTTCTGAGTTGGTGACTGTGATGTATTAATACTGGTAATTAGTCCTAGTTCTGAGATGGTAACTGTGATGTATTAATACTGTAAGTAGTCCTAGTTCTGAGTTGGTAACTGTGATGTATTAATACTGTAAGTAGTCCTGGTTCTGAGATGGTGACTGTGATGTATTAATACTGTAAGTATTCCTAGTTCTGAGTTGGTAACTGTGATGTATTAATACTGTAAGTAGTCCCACGTCTAAGTGTGTGAGTAATTATGATATATAATACTGTAAGTATTCCTAGTTCTGAGTTGGTAATTGTGATGTATTAATACTGTAAGTAGTCTTACGTCTAAGTGGGTGAGTCATAATGATGATGTATAATACTGTAAGTAGTCTTACGTCTAAGTGGGTGAGTCATAATTATGATGTATAATACTGTAAGTAGTCATACATCTAAGTGGGTAATAATTATGATGTATAATGCTGTAAGTAGTCTTACGTCTAAGTGGGTGAGTAATAGTTATGATGTATAATACTGTAAGTAGTCATACATCTACGTGGGTAAGTAATAATTATGATGTATAATACTGTAAGTAGTTTTATGTCTAAGTGAGTAATAATTATGATGTATAATACTGTAAGTAGTCATACATCTAAGTGGGTAATAATTATGATGTATAATGCTGTAAGTAGTCATACATCTAAGTGAGTAATAATTATGATGTATAATACTGTAAGTAGTTTTACGTCTAAGTGAGTAATAATTATGATGTATAATACTGTAAGTAGTCTTACGTCTAAGTGGGTAATAATTATGATGTATAATGCTGTAAGTAGTCGTACATCTAAGTGGGTGAGTCATAATTATGATGTATAATACTGTAAGTAGTCTTACGTCAAAGTGGATGAGTAACTATGATGTATAATATTGTAAGTAGTCCTACGTCTAAGTGTGTGAGTAATCATGATGTATAATACTGTAAGTAGTCCTACGTCTAAGTGGGTAAGTAATTATGATGTATAATACTGTAAGTAGTCCTAGCTCTGAGTTGCTGAGTAACTATGATGTACTATACTAAGCTCCCTATTTCTGAAGTGTGGTTAACTGTGCTGTATGATACTTAAGCAGTCCTGGTTCATGAGTTTGGTGAGAAGCTATAATATATGATGTTCTAAGCAGTCCCAGTTCATGAGTTTGAGAAGCTGTAATGTATGGTACTTAATCAGTTTTAATTCATAAGTTTGGTGAGAAGCTCTAATATATATATAATGCTCTAAGCAGTCCTAGTTGATGAGTTTGGTGAGAAGCTCTAATATATAATGTCCCAGTTCATGAGTTTGATGAGAAGCTCTAATATATAATGTCCCAGTTCATGAGTTTGATGAGAAGCTCTAATATATATTGTCCCAGTTCATGAGTTTGGTGAGAAGCTATAATATATGATGCTCTAAGCAGTCCCAGTTCATGAGTTTGGTGAGAAGCTCTAATATGTAATGTTCCAGTTCATGAGTTTGAGAAGCTATAATGTTTGATGCTCTAAGTAGTCCCAATTCATGAGTTTGGTGAGAAGCTCTAATATGATGTTTAAGCAGTCCCAGTTCATGAGTTTGAGAAGCTATAATGTTTGATGCTCTAAGCATTCCTGGTTCTGAGATTTTAACTTTAACTACATTAATTAAGTCTTCCTAGTTTTAAGTTGGAGGGAAGGGAGGAACTGTTGAAATAATAATTATCATTTTTGATTCTTATTTGATCCTTTTTGTCTTAGGCTGCTAAGTGATTAACTATGGATTACCCTGAAGAAACTAGAAGATCAAAACATTGGCTGAAATGGATGACATTGTTTTAACTACACGTTAGGAAAGGAAGCCACTTCCGTTAGTTTTTTTTAAATGTAGGTGAGTAAGTGAATAATGTGTCTGTGTGCCTCATGCAGGAAATTATGTCATATCTAAATATACGGTTACCGAGTACAAGTCTTCTACAAGAGAGCACATTATGTTTACATCTATGTATGTTAATTATATGGACTTCATCATTCATTTTATGTGGTAGAAACTTGCATTAGGCCTAATCATTAGATATAACAGTATTGCTCTTTCTGTTATCAGAAAGAGCAGAATTATGATTTAATTTACAGAAGATTTTTACAGACTGGTGGTAGCTCAGTCTTGCTGGTGAATAGGTAATTACATTCAAAACATGTAATGATTAAGTACAGTCAGTCGGACACGTAAAGGGAGAATTATGACTGTGACCTAGTCTTTTTTTTGGTTTTGCATTAAGTTATTTATTTTTGAGCTGATTTAAATGTCATTTTAATTAATACAAAATATTTCATTTCTGTTTACATAATTTTAAGTTTTGCTTTTTGTTTCTGTTCAGATTTTATGAAAATAAGATACCGAGGTGCGGAAAATATTTGTTTTTTAATGATTTCAAGTCCACGTTGGTGTATATGATACTGGTAGACAATTCTGTCCTTGAGTAGACTGTGCAGTAACAAGTAGACAAAAATAGGATAAAATCATGTTTAATACAAAAGAACTCTAGTACTATCCTAGTCTGTCACATGACCCCTGACCTATGCATTGTACAACTAATTACAGGATTTTAAGCCACATACACATCGTAATACAGTTTGTAGTCATAGTCTAAGCTTGGTGAGACAGCAACCAGGTAAGTGTTCAGCATATTAATTATTTAAGTTAAGTTTAATAGTTGCTGCTGAAGAAATAACTGTGTAGATAATTCAGTATTTATAACAAAAAAGGTATTGCAGTAAAAAAAAATTTATTATTAGATGATCTGATAAAGGTGGCTGGTATTATGACATTTTATAATCTAGGCAAACAGCTCACAGTTTATATTTGGAATATTGTGTTTTAACTTGGGCCAAAATATAGTTGCAGAGTTTATGTTGAAAAGTTTGTTTATGATATTAGGCCTACAAGTGAACATGGCTGTAAATTCATTATTATCATTATATAAACTGGACTTGGCAATATTTTTAACAAGTAATCCAAAAGAACCTGCCCAATGACAGAACATGTTACATTGTTTGATTAATGTTCCTTCTAAATAATGGTTTCATTGTTCGATTATTTAATTTTTTTAATAAAACTTTCTATCGTCATATATACTGATATAGCTACTATGGCTTCCGGATATTGAGAAGGATGAGACAAGAATTCCCTTCCCCTACCCTAGAAACCACTCATTCCTTTTGATTATTTTATGAATACCTTATTATTCACAATGATTAAAATTAGCTCAGTTCCGTTAACTTATCAATAAGTTACTTGTCGAAAGGTGAGATTATGATAACATTATAGACTTCTACAGTTTGTTTACGTTTTGATTACCTGTCTTACCAGCATAAGTGAATATATTATGTGATTGTCATACAGCTCTAGTCTCAACAAAATATATGATTGATATAATGCTATCAGGTAAAGTTTTATGTTCCTGGCTGAAGAGTGAGAGTGTTTTAATCGGTTATTTTTGTAGGACTCCATGTGTAATAAGGTCAACTCATAGTGTTCTGTGTTTTGTACTAAAAATCAAATATTTTTAAAATACAAATTTAGGAACTGTGGACCACAAATCTAGTACAATTTTTGCCTACAAATATAATAGATTGTCCACCTTAAACTTAATAAATTTCAGACCCTTCTCAAGGTGTAATACAACATGCAAGTCTGATATAAATTTGGTATGCTGTTTTTAGATATGCTATATAACATGATTTTTAAAGGCACTCTACTGGGATTCTCAGTGTGTGTATCTGGTACAATTTCGTTGATCTAGAATAATTACTATTTAAAATATAATCATTTTAAATATAGGGTTTACTTTATAGCTGCCACATAAATGTGTGAAAACATACTTCGTATTTGAGCAAATAAAACTTTCACTTCCCCCCTTTTTTTTTTTCATGTCAAGGCTTAAGCAAAACTGATAAAACCTATAAATAAAACCCGGATATATGATAAACATCCTCTTCAATGATAAGCTTATCCTTTAAGGGTTAACATTAAAGATGAGTAATGCCAAACCTAAGGTCTTATCCTCGATTCTGGAGTGATCAAAATATTTTACAACTCATCACACCATTATGAAGTTCAGTGGTGACTCCAGATTTCTGAAAATAGTGGCGGAGTTTGATGAGCAAAATGCTTTTATTTTATTTTAAAAGAACGAGGGAAGAATCATAGTATGTGAATTAGGAAGCTCTAAAGCAGAATGTTTTCATAAAGAGAACGTATAATGAGTAGCTTTCAACTGTTCAGTTCTTGCTCTCATTGGCTGCCTAGGTGATGGTTCTTACCAGGGATTGGATGATATTTCGTGAAAATGTGGTATGTTTTGTGAGTTTTAGTATTTAATGGGGGGATGACAAATATTTAGAGTACGCTTTGTCTTCCCCTGACGTCGCCACTGTGAAAACTATATAATGTCATTAAGCCTCGTATAGTGAGGCCTAGTTCGTACGACTGTTGCAGAGTAATGCAGATGCAGTCAAATATACAAGGGAAGTATAGAGTCCCTGCTGTTTTGACATTACAAGGGAAGTATAGAGTCCCTGCCGTTTTGACATAGCAAAGTGGTTGCAAATATTTAAATCTTTCAACATCATACTACACTGTACCTTTTAAGGTCACAGAAGCACGAGAAAAGGACGTAGAGGACATTAAAAAAGACGTCTTAAGAGTGCGTATGATGTTGAACACGGACTGAGATCAGCAATTAGGTTAGAGGCTGGAACGTGAATTGGGCCTAAGACAAAATACAAAAAATGTTTTTGTGTGTGTGTGTTATGCTCGTTATAGTTTTTAAAGGTTCTTCTTAAAGAAGGAAAAATATTATAAGAACAATGTTAGATAACGTTCCCCTTCTTTCTTTCTTTTGTTATTAATTCCTAATGACCTCATCAGATTGCATATCCTGCCATGTGGAAGGTAGTAGTTGTCTTATTTCACTGACTGAGTACTTGTGGAAATGTGCCTTACGTCAGGGGCATTTTTATCTCCTTTCTCGGGCAATAATTCTTAAATAAGATAACCTATGTACATCATCATCTAACAATTTTCAATTACCATACCAAACATTACAGCAATTGAGCCAGCAAAATCTCGGTGAGGGCTGCTAACAGACATACGCACACATAATAAAACATTTTATACTAACATGCGGCGTTATACTGTGAACATTGCTGGTGTCTTGTGGTAACCTAGGTCACTGATTAATAACATCGGTTACCAAATTTGATGGTCGAGGTCCAAACTCACGCTGATGCTTATTCGATACTTACCGATTTTGTTTGTCATTATATTCACGGAAATATATATATATTATTCATGAAAACCACTTTTTAAGGTACATATTTATTTGGTCTCCAGTTTCGGAAGGCTTTTTTAAGGACTATAACATTGAGCTTTTGATTTAAGAGCGACATCTACCTTGGTAAAATTTTATTTATTGCCACTTTAACGAATATTGTTATTGTATAAAGAATAAAATCGTGTATATATGACATATGTATATTTTAAGGGGACCTGTCCCCTGCTAGCATCGGTCATGACTATACAGGGTATTGGCGACATGTAAATCTTGAAATAAGGAAACTAACTCTTTGAACGTAGCTGCATAGTATATATGACATATGTATATTTTAAGGGGACCTGTCCCCCGCTAGCATCGGTCATGACTATACAGGGTATTGCGCGACATGTAAAGCTTGAAATAATGAAACTAACTCTTTAAACGTAGCTACATAGTATATATGACATATGTATATTTTAAGGGGACCTGTCCCCTGCTAGCATCGGCCATGACTATACAGGGTATTGCGCGACATGTAAAGCTTGAAATAATGATACTAACTCTTTGAACGTAGCTGCATACAGTAGAGCAAGTGTTTTCAATCTCCAGTAGAGTGAGTGCTGTGTTCAGTGCCACTCGTCGAAGATTTGATCATATTTGTCCATGACCTAAAATAAAGTGATCAAATCTATAATCAATATGCCAGTCGAAGAAATAAAAACATCGAACAGTGTTCATCTTAGCTTGTTCTAACTCTCTTTAATGCACGCAAATACAAAACTTCAAAATCGTATATTAGGCCAAAGGTCAAATTTGATCAAGTACTGAAACTTTATCACTTGTCATCACTTTTGTCACACCACTAGCCTTAATTGGGTGTAATCTCTCCAGATATAAGGCTAAGTGTCCAAAAGAAATTATATATGCATATAAGTATACATAGTTAATTTTGATTGTTTCTTTACGGGTGTTAATAAAGCTGTGGATTGCGCGTTCGAATCCTATCACTTAATACGCTCCCTTTTCAGCCGTGGAGAGTATTATAATGTGATGGTTAATTTCATTATTCTTGAGTAAAAGAGTAGCCCAATAGTTAGCGGTGAGTAATGTTGACTGGCTGCTTTTCTCCTAGTTCTTCACGTCAAAATTAGGGACGACTAGCGCATTATAGGCTTCGAGTAGCTTTGCGCGGATTTCAACAAAGTTCATAAACCTCTTGTTAAATAGTCTAAAACGGTTTTTTCAAATAATTTCGGGCCAAGCCACACAAAGGGCCGTTTGCAGGTAGCCGACCCTAAATTTGAACTCATAGTTAATTGACTAACACTTATAGTGCACCCACATCCGCAAAGTGCAGAACGTTTTTTTTTCCGGGAAAAAGCCGTGAATCATGAGTTTTCGGATTCACGGTTCGGACGCCTAACCATTATAGGCCACGTCCACCCATAAAAATTCAGGTAAGTCGTTATGACTGACCTACCAAGAAAGGCCGTTAAAATTAATAACTCATCCAGTTTTCAGAGCGTGTGGTCGTTTCTGTTTTAATTATAAGGAAATTAAGAATTACTATCACTCATGCGCAGTGGATATTCTATGCTTTAATGACATCATATAATATTATACAAATACAAATTAAAATCTCTTAATATAATTCACCAAGATTCACTGACGCACCAAATACAAGATCAAGCATTGGATCTTTCGATCTTCAGCCAGGCCCTGAAACACCAAACACTTCATCCGCAGAACAGACTTGGAACTTTCAGCACTTGGGTTCTTTGAAGTAACGTCTACCCTACGAAGGTTCTTGGGTGTTTAGAAGGAATGTTCGTACTATAAAGCACCTGGGTTCTTGGGTTTTATGAAGAAAGGCCTACCCTGCAAAAGCACTTGGGTTCTTGGGTGTTTAGAAGGAATGTTCGTACTAGAAAGCCCTTGGGTTCTTGGGTTTTATGAAGAAAGGCCTACCCTACAAAAGCACTTGGGTTCTTGGGTGTTTAGAAGGAATGTTCGTACTAGAAAGCCCTTGGGTTCTTGGGTTTTTAAGGAAGGTCTTCCCTACGAAAGCACCTGGGTTCTTAGGTTTTATGAAGAAAGGCCTACCCTACAAAAGCACTTGGGTGTTTAGAAGTAATGTTCATGTTAG
>NW_013671501.1:6381-8785 GCF_000517525.1 Limulus polyphemus | reverse complement strand
TGTTCGTACTAGAAAGCCCTTGGGTTCTTGGGTTTTTAAGGAAGGTCTTCCCTACGAAAGCACCTGGGTTCTTGGGTGTTTAGAAGTAATGTTCATGTTAGAAAGCTCTTGTTTGTTGTTTTTTTCAAGAGAAAGGTCTTCCCTACGAAAGCACCTGGGTTCTTGGTTTTTTTAAAGGAAGGTCTTCCCTACGAAAATGTTTGGATTATCAGGTTTGTTTGTTTTAACGGAAGACATACCTTCTGAATGCTCTTGAGTTATCGGGTTTCTTGAGTGTGTGATTTTGATTGCATGCGGTTTGTTATCATGGTTAGTATTTTCTGTTACTGACTGAGATGTGGGATTACTGCCACGAACCTATGCTGTTTTTATTACATGTTCAGTGAATCCATGCATAACCTTTAAAACAAACTTACGCCTCTTAAAAACCGGGTTTCCGTACCTGTGGTGGACAGAGTACAGATGGTTCATCGTGTAGCTTTGTGCTTAACAATAATCAAACGAAATCACTTTTAAAGTTAGAATCGTATTGGTATTGTACACAAAGAGGTGAATAATATGTTTAAAAAACGGTATTATATGTTACTACACTGGGAGAAAATGGATAAATTATTTTGTGAATATTTTTTTTAGAAAAGTGTTCACCACACAATTTGTAGGTGTTATAATTGTGTCGTTTTAGTGTTACAGTCAGTATTGAGCGTTTCTCAACTGGGTGAACGTTTTTACCCATGTGTTTTATTTACTTTATATCGTATACATGCTAGTTGTAGTTTGATGTGTATTTAAGTCATAATAAAGAATTTTTCATTTTAATATTTTGTCTTTTTTCGAACTGGGGTGGTTCCGGCGTGGCCAGGTTGTTAGGGCGCTTGGTTCGCAGTCTGAGGGTTGCGGGTTCGAATCCCCATCCCACGAAACATGCTCGCCCTTTCATGGTTATAATGTGACGGTCAATTCCACTATTCGTTGGTAAAAAGAGTAGCCCAAGAGTTGGCGGTGGGTGGTGATGACTAGCTGCCTTCCATCTAGTCTTTCACTGCTAAATTAGGGACGGTAGCCCTCGTGTAGTTTTGCGCGAAATTCAAAACAAACCGAACTGGGGTGAGTGAGCTGTTGTGAAAAACTTGTGGGGGATGAATGATGCTGGGAATGGTTGAGAGGCACTGCAGTATTTTGGCAAGATGGTGTATGCTGAATAAAAAAAAATAAAAATAAATAAATTTCACAGTGATATTGCAGAGACATTCCTCTTGCTTCATAAAAGAAACAACTACGATACCAAACAACGGGACTTCAACCACGAATTTTAGGAATTGATAGGTGACTGCGCTTGCGAAAACATTATTTCAGTAATGTTACCGAGATTTCAAAATGACGTAGTTTAGCTTTGTAACTCTTAAAAAAAGTGTGGAATACCCATGTCTACGCGTGCGTTGTGTAGAAGAAAAAGAGGTCGCTGTATAATGCACACATACGAAACAACTATTGCCAGTTGTGTGTAATGAATACAGAAATATATAATAAAGTTTGATCGTGTAAAATATCCGTCTAAATCAAACCAGTTCGTGTTCCACTTGTAGAATTACTGCAGTGATATTTTAACCGTTAGAAAACTGTCAGACCACCCCTATATGTATAATGCACCTATACACATTTTTCTCTCCATGGCTACGGCCCAGAGAAATCTACTTTGTAAAATAAATGTTCTGCTTTTAATGACTCTCAGTGGGTCAGCAGTAAGTTTACGGACATAAAGCGCTGAAATCCAGGGTTCGATTCCAGAGCACAGTTAACCTATTGCGCTAAGCCAAGCCTTTTTGAAATATCGGTTAAAGAACTAACTCGAACATTCCTACCTGGTGTTTAAGGCAAAAAAAGTGTGTGTGTGTGTGATAGTTATAACAGTTTGATGAGTTTGTTTTTTTACCTTCACTGGACATTTTTAAGGGAGTATTTGAAGAACAATGAAACCTTTTCAGATAATTGTGTTCGAGAACGTTGGTAAAAGAGTAGCCCAAGAGTTGGCGGTGGGTGGTGATGGCTAGCTGCCTTCCCTCTTGTCTTACTCTGCTAAATTAGGGACGGCTAACGTACATAGCCCTCGTGTAGCTTTGCGCAAAATTAAAAAAAACAAAAACAACTAAACCTGTAGCGTGTCACAATGTGTTTGTTTTAGAAATTTCGTACAAAGCTATAAACTGATACACTAGGGAGAAGGAAGCTAGTGAACAGCACCCACCACCGACACTTGGACTACTCTTGTATCACTAAATAGAGGGATTCGATAGTCTCTCTTATAGCGTTTTTGCGGCAACAGGAAGCACGAAGCATACGTCGGAGCTCGCTAACTACACTTGGCCACTCCCGATTTCGTCACAATCGGACTTTGGAAGATACAACG
>NW_013671501.1:0-6167 GCF_000517525.1 Limulus polyphemus | reverse complement strand
ACTTAGGAAGATAACACGTAGTAGCAGTAAAGGTAAAAAAAAAAAAATAATATATATATATATATATATATATATAGATCTATCGGCAAAAGGGTTATAAATATAGTTGTTGTGCTTTAATAAGCACCTTTTTCCCCCCTCATTTCGTTTGTGGAATTTCTTAATTTGAGTATTTATAGCGATGTTTTAATGTCATTTATTTGTATTTATGGCAGCCGACTTTTTCACGGTTACGTTTGGTAAACAACGTAAAAAATAAGTTATTATTTTGTTTACCTTACTGACTTTTTGTCACTTTTTACGTTCTTCTAGCTTTTCTACTAGAGCAAACCCTTTTATTTGGAGATTTTATTCACCATTGGCTTGAGATCGATATTAATGAGCCTGCTAGTAGAATGTTTTTTACTTTTATATAAATGTCGTTTGAGGACCATTTTTATGTTTAACAGTTGAACAGAAACAGGTGTTTAAAACGACATTTGTTCGAGAATTCCTGTGTGAAATAAAATGTTTAAATCTTGCAGTGAAATAAAAACACGACTGTGTGTCGATTACGTTATGTTAAACCAATTTTGGAGCCTCGTGCATCACATCGTTACAGTCATGCTTTATCTGAAAACCGTGTATCTTGACAATAACCCTGTCGCGTACTTGCCATTGCAAATGGCTATGACATAAAACACACCATTCCTCCCAGCGTACTTTCCATAATCCATTTATAGTGTCCGTTTCAACCGTCCGATTGCCCAGAAATCCAATTGAATGACATGAATACCAGTTTCATTCTCTATCTGCTTGAGATATTCCTCAGTTGAACGGATACGTTGTAAAAACAACTTCTGTACATGTGTCTTGTGCTGCTTTTCCAAACGGAGATCCTTCCTAAATATGTTGTGTACTGCTGCCTGTGTCACCTGGATGGCTTTTGCCACAAATCGTTATGTTGCTGAATTTTCACCTGTTACAAGACGCCGCAATTTGCTTACCTCGGCTGGGTTACGACTTGTTTTAGGTCTTTTTGGATGGTCCTGGTTCTCCAAGTTGATCCATATTTGTTTTACAGTAGCATTAAATACAAGAGATATCTCTGTTTTGGAAAACATAACTCCTTCCATCTGAACATATCTTTATGATCTGAATTTGTGAATATTTTGCGCAGTGCTGTTATACACCCTTCCCAAAAGTCACGTGACTTGTTGATTTGCTTATTCAAAATTCGTTTTATTTTAATGTACTCAACCCTATATATATATATATATATATATATATATGTATGTATATATATAATGTTACAGTGCAATTCGCCCAACTTTTTGCTCTCACGTCGACGGGCTGGATTTAGTAATTTAACGCCGAGAATCAGGCGTTTAATTTCTAACATACTTTGCATATTCGAACCACGTTTGTAAGGAATATATTATAGTTTTAACAACCTCTTCAAGCCATGTAATTGCAGTATAAACAACGACATCGAAGCCATGTAATTACAGTATAAACAACGACATCGAAACCATGTAATTACGGTATAAACAACGACATCGAAACCATGTAATTACAGTATAAACAACGACATCGAAACCATGTAATTACGGCATAAACAACGACATCGAAGCCACGTAATTACGGTATAAACAACGACATCGAAGCCATGTAATTGTAATTACAGTATAAACAACGACATCGAAGCCATGTAATTGTAATTACAGTATAAACAACGACATCGAAACCATGTAATTACGGTATATACAACGACATCGAAGCCATGTAATTACAGTATAAACAACGACATCGAAGCCATGTAATTACGGTATAAACAACGACATCGAAGCCATGTAATTACGGTATAAACAACGACATCGAAGCCATGTAATTACGGTATAAACAACGACATCACCAGTAATTAATAAACAACGACATCGAAGCCATGTAATTACGGTATAAACAACGAATCGAATCGAAGCCATGTAATTACGGTATAAACAACTTGTTGAATAGCTATCGCTATATTTTAGGTGGACTGGAAATTGATTAGTTCTTTATTAATATTTAAATGTTAGTTTTGTTTCATAATTGAGCTTTTTCCTTTTTCTTAATATAAATCTTGTGGTTTTCTTAATGATAATGAGTGAAAACTTGTATGGACATCATGGTGAACTTCTTGCTTTTACACTGTATACAATCATTGACCAGTATTGTTCATCTCACACTTTTTAAATTATACTGTTTTAGGTTGTGTTTTTTATGTAATGTTTTATTTTTTAGGCTAGATAGAGTTTTTGTTTTACTTTATTGTTCTTGTGATCAAAGGATTCGTATCGGGGAGATGCAGTGTTGTAGGCTTTGTTTTTTATTGTTTTTAATGTAGATGTTTTATTTATTTTGGCTGGAGGCAGTTTTTACGTTATTGTTCTTGTGATCAAGAGACTCGTAATTCCAGGGAGCGACAGTGTTTTAGGCTGTTTTTTATTTTATTTTATATGCATTATTTTGTTTTGGTCAGAGTTTTTACGTCATGTGTAAGCACGCCGATTAATGACGAGAACTTTCTTAAAAGTGTAGGAAAAATGATTTGAATCATATAAAAACGCCAGTGATTATTGGTTTGTGAGTCATAAAATGTATGATTGATTACTGAGTTAATGAGTTTGTTTGTTTGCTTGTTTGTTCAATTTTGTAGATATAGTGTTGTTTTTAAACAAACATAAAAAAGATACAAAAAAGTATCCATATGTACGAAAGAAATTAGCAAGTAAGTGAAATTTTTGTATTAGAGTCTATCGTGAACTTAGACTTGTCAATAAATTATCATCAAAAGTTAAACTGATCGCAGGTTGGATCGAGGACGCCACAGAAAGAGTACAGAAGGATTATGGCAACAAAAGTAAATCAGTGACAAAGAGATTGGTACATATGATCTTTAGAATGAGATATCTAGAAACTGAATTAGCAAAGGCAAGGATGAATCCCGCCACACACCTTTCTCTAAACTATATCATCAACCACCGTTAACTTTGCATTATAGAATTGGAGAATCCATCAGGTTTACATCATCCGTTAGCTGAATTACTTGTGCCCAGAAAGGTCCTGCAGTCATGGTACGTTACTACTGCATCGTCCAGAAACCATCAGACCATGGAAGGCATGTTGGGTATCCTTTGGTATAATACCCCCCCCCCCCGTGACGTCTTCAATGACTTAGCGGTAAATCTGACGGCTTATAACGCTAAAAACCGGTATTTTATTTCTGTAGTGGGCACAGCACAAATAGCCCACTGCGTAGCTTAGTAACAAAGAAACAAGTAAACTTCCAGTTAGTAACTTGCGGAAAACTACAAAGTAATGCAGTGATAAGCCATAAGTAGAAATGTTGTTGAAGTATTTTTTACACTTCAATCTAAAATGTTAAATACTTCCCATTATTGTAACGTTTTTATTGTTTTAGTTACCCTAAACTAAAACTGGTGTTTGCCGATAATGTTACAGGATGTATCTGCCTGATGCCAGTGCAATATTTGTAATGGGGGTGGCCGCTGTCAATCACTGAACCCTTGTATATGATGGGAATTGCGCATGCGCAACAGTATGCCAAACAACGGGGTGCTACCGTATCCTCGGGAACCCTAGTTCCCGCTGTCGAACAGCTGTGAAGATGTTACTGTCACGGATATCAGGTGTATTTCTCATTGAAAAAATGTGCCAGTAATTATTATTGATATTGACCCAAGAATAACACCGATCATCGTGTTACTTTATAAGACGATAAGATGTCGTCGTACATCACTTCTAAAGGTCGTTCGTAGCCGGTACAAAAAGTGTTTACACTTTCCGGGTAATTTCTTTTTTTACTAGAGAATAAATTAATAAATCATACCACACTTCATGATGTTGTCATATTAAAAACATATTGGATAAGAAACTGTGATTTGTGTATAAATTAAACATCAATGTTTTTTGTATTTTCTGCCACGTACTTTATTAACCTCAGGCTAAGGAAGTTGAGTGTAGGACGGTCGTACGTGTTCTGCTTGTAATATTGTTGTTTAGGTTAGGTTAGGTACGTTCTTCCACGCCTATATAGTAAACGATGCGTCGATGCTACAGTTGGTTGGTTGGTTCTTTTGCGTGACGTCACCCCAATACAAGTAATTGGAACAGCAATGCTGTTAGGCTAAACAAGTGGAAAAGTTTGATTCATCCAGTTGCTTGGATAGTTTCGTAAAGCACGACCTCAATAT
The DNA here is from genome assembly GCF_000517525.1 of Limulus polyphemus. NCBI lineage: Eukaryota > Metazoa > Arthropoda > Merostomata > Xiphosura > Limulidae > Limulus > Limulus polyphemus. The sequence continues at coordinate 1,932 of NW_013671501.1, read as the reverse complement.
TTTCAATAAAATGTTTATGACATGGTTAAAAAATTGGTGAGATTTTATGAAGTGAATCTGTAGCTCTCGGGGCAGTGTAGGGAGTCTGACTGTTTTGAGTAGGCAAGTTGTCGTAAGAAGTAACTAGTTTTTTTGTTTGTTTGTTTCATTCCTATGTTTCAGCAGTGGAAGAAACGAATTTTATCCGAGAAACATTCGAGTTTCTGGTTTGTGTTTGTAGAACTTCGTATTGTCTACACGTGGTGTAGGTTGTTGTAAGGGTTACTGGCAGTTGAGTAGTCCTGGGTGGGGAATATAACATGCACTGATGCACGCGTACATGTTAATTATGGCGAGTGCGGAAAATGAGTCATACGAAGGTCGGGTCGGTGGCTTCGGACCATTCACGTCAATTATTTTTTAACCATAATTATAATAGTGTTCTTGCCTAACTGTAGCAAAGAGAATAATTGTGTGGACTTAAGTGCCCCACCCTAGGAATATCTCATTGACATATTTTCCTGTTTTCTTTTTTCTTCTGCCTTCCAGGTAAGGTGTTCGAAACAACTAAATATTTTTGATAAATTATGATTTAAACTTTAAAGAAGATAGCGAACGAATCTATAGAGTTATTTGTAAGTGTAAATAACAGTTAAATCTCATAACCTGTAATACGGTACGTTTTAGATTATTAACCACTTATATGAAGTAAGCATAATTGTTGATTAGTGACTTTAACCACCTGTATTTGTTAACTATTAATCGCAGGATGTTTTGACTCGTGGTGTATTGTGTTCGTACCAGTTACACAAGTAACAATTGTGATAAAATGTAAAAATAAAATAACTATAAGGTTTCAAGTTGTGTTAAGATCGAGAGACCTAAATGTCATAGTCGTAACTAACCACACATTTCCATAACACTAATTTTAACCCTAACTAGTGCCTGTGAAAATACGTACACACACTAGCAAAGGAATACACTAATGCCAGGCTTATAAAGTGATGCTGTATTTGGGCTGTCTCCTCCCACCATTTTGGGCCCTAATACACAACTCTGCTATTTACCAACATAACACAAAATTAGGACATTCAGTTTCTCTCTCTCTTGAACTTTTAAGTTTAAAATCCTTTCAACAGCTAATTATGAAACCGAACTTCTGATAAAAGAGACGTCATACATAAAAACTCTTATTCAATCTCTAAATAATACACACACACACATCCTTCATTTGATTTAAATCTCTTTTATGTGTGATTTATTTTTGTTACATACTCTTCACTTTCTGTCCTTTCATTTCTAAATTGTATATACTGTTGTTTGTTATGGTGTACCACATTCTTCGTGTAATTACCATTACCTAACCTAACCTATACTGGTTAGGTTACGTTAATACTATTGTTTGTTATGGTCTACCACATTCTTCGTGTAATTACCATTACCTTCAAAGAACCAAAACTGTGGTATCTTGTATTTTTGGTATAAAATGGAATGAGTACTATTGCCTTACTAGGAATAGATTTGTTTGTTTCAGAATTATTTGAAATATTTAAATATACGTTTTGTAATCTTCAGTAAGCTAGACATAAATAAATACACAATGGTAATTACACGAAGAATGTGGTACACCAAAAATACACAATGGTAATTACACGAAGAATGTGGTACACCATAACAAACAACAGTATTAACCTAACCAGTATAGGTTAGGTTTTATTAAGAGTAATGTGATACCACAGTTTTGGTTCTTTAATTATTAAGAGTAATGTGATACCACAGTTTTGTTTCTTTAATTATTAAGAGTAATGTGATACCACAGTTTTGGTTCTTTAATTATTAAGAGTAATGTGATACCACAGTTTTGGTTCTTTAATTATTAAGAGTAATGTGATACCACAGTTTTGGTTCTTTAATTATTAAGAGTAATGTGATACCACAGTTTGGTTCTTTAAT
>NW_013671500.1:46458-61280 GCF_000517525.1 Limulus polyphemus | reverse complement strand
TCTTTACTGGCGACATCACAGCCAAATCAGTTTCTACTAGGGACACACCAGTCAAGATACTCTTTACTGGCGACATCACAGCCAAATCAGTTTCTACTAGGGACACACCAGCCAAGATACTCTTTACTGGCGACATCACAGCCAAATCAGTTTCTACTAGGGACACACCAGTCAAGATACTCTTTACTGGCGACATCACAGCCAAATGAATTTCTACTAGGGACACACCAGTCAAATTACTCTTTACTGGCGAGAGCCGATAGTAAAGCCAAATTAACCTCTACTAACTATAACACACCACAGCAGCCTCTTCCGGCGACGTAACAGTCAAAATTAGCTTTTTCTGGCAGCATAACAGCCTCTATTGACGAAATAATGGTCAAGTAAGTCTCTGCTAAGGACACCACAGCCACATTAACTTCTGCTGGCAGCGATAATTTTACTGCAGGGGAATGATGTGAACTGTCTCGCTTGGCTTGGTGAAAACTGTAACCATTCTTTAAAACTTTCTCAGAGATTGATCCCGCCATCGTTAACCTGCTTTCCTAACGGCACAGTTCTGGGAAGTAATCATATTGTAAAGAAATCTATACTAATTATCCATAAAGCGAACTATTACCAAACATATTGTAGAATACTTCTCATTACGTCCAAAGACCACCTGTTCCCCTGTCTTTTTGGATATCTTAACAGAGGCCAAAGGCCAAAATTACCCCATATTCGTTTTAGCTTTATAAACATGAACTACTTTCTCGGAGTTAAACTTGTTCTATTTTGGTTCAGTAACTGATCCTTGGAAACAGGTGATATCCATTACAAGAACCTGCAACTTCATTCTCGAGCCTCTCTCAATCTCCCAGTTCGTTTTAACCAGAATTGGCAGGAAAAGGTTCTATATTTATAACTATTGCTATCTCTCTTTAGATACAATCCACTGCGGTTTCCACAGGCAACAATCCAAATATAACTCGAAACAGTAGCCCACCAAATATAACTGGAAACATTAGTCACACCAAATATAACTGGAAACATTAGTCAGGGAGGTTTTTCTCAAACGAAGTATATTGATGAACCTCCATTCACAAGTTAATTGTAGACTTGGTATATTAATGAACTTACTTCCATAAGTTCATTGTAGACTTGGTATATTGATGAACCTCCATTCATAAGTTAATTGGCCATTTTTATACATGTTTATACATTTCGCAGAGGAACCATGCTAGGTTATTTTGGGATGAACACTATGATATTCTTTCCCAGATGAGTTCAAAGTACATCTCCGTCTTGAGTGTCACAATTTTAAACATAAACATCAATGCTATTTCCCAACTGTTTCTTCTAACAGTTACAAAAGCGTCTATTTCAATGACTTCCATACTTACTGTCAGTCATCAAGTATAAGATAGATTGACGGACAACTCCAAATCTCCCTCAATAAATTGTATGAGTAGACCACTGTAAATTAATATCATTTACATGCACTTCCGCCACTAACGAGAACTGTACCCTAATCCTGAGCTGCATCTGGAGATTCACAAGTAACATTTACTCCACACACTTTAAGTAGTTTAATTTTAAGTGTACAAGAGCACTGAACGTCTTCCACATGGTCACTTACGCCTCTTGAACAGTGGATATGTGTTCCATGCTCACCCTCTATCATGACTCTATTTGATCTAACCTGGAGTACAAGTCCATGATCTACATCTTAACCAATCACTCTGAATTGAATATGTTAGACCCTGTACGTCATTAAGGGCCTTGGTTCTGAACAGGGTCTTTCAGCAGGGTTATAAACCCCCACTTCACCTCATATGTTGGTCCCATTCTTTACAGTATGTTTTTAAGTTTTAATCACTACCACCTTATCCCATCTGACAATATATCTTTATACAACGGTTGAATGCGCTTTTCCCAAGTGGAATATCTGGTATTGCTACTTTTGGCCTATTGGAATTCAAGCAAAGTGAACTGTAGCTGGTTTGGCATTGAATGATATTACATAATCCGATGGTTGTTGCATCCCGTCATGGGTTGGTTCCATTCCAGTCTATATATTTCTTTACTCCTGACTGGAATATCAACTTTCCTTAAACAAAACCCTTTTCAGCCTTGCTTCTAGTACCATTTTTCTGTATGGCTCCAAGCCAGTTGATTATGTGTGTTTTGGTTTGGTGCATAAACCTCCTCCACAGTTTCTGTGTTCACTAGGGTTTGCCGAAACCTCAGCCAAATTCGTCTCTACCGGTAACATCAAACGTTATATATGTATTTCAAGAGTCCTTAATGGCAAGGCTTCGTGCTAGGTGGTAGGTGATTTTGGGTGATAAAAGCACAACATACTCTTCTAAATAAAGATTACCATTAATGGTTAATCTTATAGTTTGCCCATTATTCAAATGGATGAAGGAAGCTCTCCTCACCACAATTTGCATTTGACATAATCTTTGGTTTCTGTGGTGGACAAAACATATTGAGCCCAATGTACATCTGTGGTTTAACAACAGAAAAAACAGCAGGAAAATTTTTACTTATTAGTAATTTAGACTTCTAAAGACATTATGGGATAAAATATTAAGGAATCTTATGTGAATAAGCTTAACAAATTAAAACGTGATATGGAAGGCTGTTTGTTCAAATCACTATTTCTGACTTTTTTTTTAAAAAAACTTTCTAACTTAGCAGAGCATTGTACTACATATATAATTTCGACATATTAAAATTATCAATGAGCTAGTAATAATAGTACAGTGGGTTGAATATTTTAAAATATATACAACTATTTTCTCCTGAAAGAGTAGCATCTAATAGGTTCTTCTGAGCCATGTTTGTAATATTCAGAAAGTATAATACGTACTTTGACAGAAATCCTTGTTAAAATAATCCGACTGAATTTTAAGTATTTTTTTTGGTAGAGACAGTATCGAACCTCTAATTGTAATATCATAAGTCATCAAGTTTATTACTGAGACACTGTAGACATGTATGCGATATGCTTCCCTCGAAAAGATTTGATCATAAGTTACAGTTTAGATAGTTCGTAAGACTGAAGCACATAAAATATGTGTAAAAAATTATAAACATAATTTAGATTTAATCAGGATGACGTAAGTCACTTGACTTAAGGTTCTAACCCCATTTGTTGGATGAAAGTAAAAACTATATTGTTTTGCTTTATTTTTTATGCTGGAAACATGAACTAAGGATGCTGTATTGTCCAGTACTGTTTGTTAATCAGACTTTTCGAATGTCAAGTGAATATATTGTTGAAATACAGGGTTTTTATCAAAATAAGAAATATATAATTTATTATTTCCAATTCACTATTAATTATATTTTTATTGTTGAATTACATCAAACTTTGGAAATGTCAAGTATATTTATTGTTAAAGTACATATAATGTTAAAGTATAACTATTGTTAAAGTATATCTATTGTTAAAGTACATCTATTGTCAAGTACATCTATTATTAAAGTACATCTATTATCAAGTACATTTGTTATCAGTACATCTGTTATCAAGTATATCTATTGTTAAAGTACATCTATTATCAAGTACATCTAATGTTAAAGTACATATATTGTTAAAGTACATCTATTATCAAGTACATCTAATGTTAAAGTACATCTATTGTCAAGTACATCTATTGTTAAAGTACATCTATTATCAAGTACATCTATTATCAAGTACATCTATTATCAAGTACATCTATTGTTAAAGCACATTTACTGTTAAAGTACATTTGCTGTTCAAGTACATCTATTGTCAAGTAAATCTACTGTTAAAGTACATCTATTGTTAAAGTACATCTATTGTCAAGTAAATCCACTGTTAAATTACACCTATTGGCAAGTGCATCTATTGTTAACGTACATCTATTATCAGTACATCTATTGTTAAAGTACATCTATTGTTAAAATACATCTAATGTCAAGTACATCTGTTGTTAAGATACATCTAATGTCAAGTACATCTATTGTTAAAGTACATCTATTGTTAAAATACATCTAATGTCAAGTACATCTATTGTTAAAGTATATCTATTGTTAAAATACATCTAATGTCAAGTACATCTATTGTTAAAGTATATCTACTGTTAAAATACATCTACTGTCAAGTACATTTATTGTTAAAGTACATCTATTGGCAAGTACATCTATTGTTAACGTACATCTATTGGCAAGTACATCTATTGTTAAAGTACAGGGTTTCGTTAGAAGATTAATTATATGGTATACTATTTCCAGATCAACAGTTGAGCTTTAGGAGATACCCTCAACCGTTCCCTGTGTCATTTCTAGAAATGAAAGCTCGTCCATTTGTAGCAGTTTCTGGATGTTTTCTGACTTATCTTGGTCTTGGTGTAATACATCTGTTTGGAAACATCAATCCTTACATAACGTCTTACCTCAGAAAAAGAGTTGACAATAACACAACATATGAACAGACTGCCTGGCTTATCTACACAACTGAATCTGTAGGTTCACTGTTCTTCTGTGGAGTTTGGCTGGCTGATCGGATTGGGCATCGGTCTAGCATCCTGATTGGTACTGTTATTTTCAGGTGAGACAGTAATGGGAGTTTAATATCAGACAATAACAAATACACTTCTTGAGTGTTTGTTGTGGTCTTAATATTTATGTGTCAATACACTCCGTATTTATTTCATTCGTGTAATTACATAAATTGTTTTTTTTTTAATTAAAGAGCCATAAAAACTAAGTATTATTTATGTGGTTTTGTAGTTTGAATTTAACTAATTACAGATCTAAGTACATGGATCAAAATGTACTCTACTTTTCAAAACATCGTAGAAAATAAATTACTTACAGTGCATTTTCTTTATCATCAGTTTTGGAACGGCAGCGACGTATTGGACTATACAACACAGTTTGGAAGCTACGATTGCCACCTTAGGAGTGGTTGTTAATGTTGGATTTGACTGTTGTTATGGCTTTCCATTAGCTACAGCAATGATGGTATGTACAACTAGTCAGACATTGTATTCTAAAATTTTATATTTGCTGAAAACAGCTGTGCTAGAAAAAATTTGACAGGCAAGAAAATAAAAAGTGTATTGGAGTTAACAGGAATACATAATCTTTACAGAAGCAGATTATCATAAAAGCAAATCTCACTTACAAAACTGCCATACAATACTGTGAAAATATCATCTGCGACAGTCCCTTGTGGAGTAATTAACCAATAGAGAGATTATCTATTGCACATGAAAAGGCATTTTCAACCCTAATGACATTTAAAGTACATGTGGAAAAAATAGGTCCTCGCAATACGGATTCTTGTATATGATGAGATAATCACTCAGGGAAGATTTTGCCTGTTCACTTTACCTTCTTTGGGATCCGAAGATTCATCCAAGTGTTTTTATGGTGACCTTTGAATGGAGGAAGAAGATTGTGGTTGAGTGGCGAAAAAGGTCACTGCGACACACCACTTCGGGCTTTACCTTCTGTATACTATAGGTCCTGATGTAGCCCCCTCAGTGTTAATTGACTGGTAAATTGTGTTTAGGGTTGACCTGATTCCAGTAGTGGATGTCCTCATTGGGTGTTGTAGCATTGTCTAGTACAGTTCATACGACACCAAAGTGTACTATTCTTGATACTTTGAGCTTTTGATAATGTAGCACTTCGTGATAAGTTGGGTTGGTTGGCACAAAACTGTCAATTTTTTCGTATTAAAAAACGACCTCAGTTGTTACATTGATTAGTCATAAAATGACTATAAAGTGATATTCTGTTCTTGTGCCACTGTCATCATGGTTTCGTGTACCTTCGGTGCCACCCTCCTTTAGGCTAGGAAGAACTAGGTGTCACCCTCCTTCAGGCTAGGAAGAACTAGGTGGAGCTTATCAGTTTTTGAAAGTCAGTAAAGAAATTACAACCTAGAGACCTCCTTACAAAAACATCGCAACCTTACATCAGTTAGCTTGCTGTGAGTTCCAAGTTTATTAAGGCAATGGCCATTGAGATTACCATTCACATTACTATATTACTTCGAACAGTCTACGAGAAGTTGTAGTTGAAAGGGATCTTCTTCACGTTCCCTACTCAAATATTTTTGCTGGTCACCCCATTCAAGTAGTATCAGCTGTTAAGCAAATATTCACTCACGAAAATGAAAATAGGATGCTTCTGTAAACTTTCACATCTTCAAACCCACTTTTTAAAGTAAAGAAACATTATTTGAAATGTAGCGTCTAACCCTATATTCCAAAGGCGTTTTGTTGTGTTCACTGTCAGCAGTTGGAACACTGAGATACACATCCTCGTGTTTCTTTAGTCTGTGCTCGTTACAGTTGGAAGAACCACAATAGAAACAAGTAATAGGTGAATCGCTCTGTGTCAACTGGACAAGTTTACATCCCTCTTATATTTTTATCTGTACTAAGAATAAAATATCTAAATAATATCCACTCTTCCCAGTCTTGTATAGTGGCACTTCCGTCAAAACATAATTATGCTGCTGCACTCCATTCCACTGCTACTATGGGAGTGCAGAAAGATCCCTATGTTCCTCTTTTGCCCTCCTTAGACAACCAGGCGCATAAATCTACGTCTACCTCATCGCTATCTGTGCAGGCAGCACCAATAAGCAATCGAGACCAGTTCTATTGGCTGAGAGATTGGTTCATGGAGAATTATGTTGCAGGTCAACCAACATACTCCATTTTTCACACTCGTCCTTTCAGCTGTGTGCTTTGAAAACTTCAATACAGGGCTTTAGATCAGATACTCTGTCATTATATAGGGCATGACTAGGCGTGATTACATGGATTGAAATGACGTGGTGGGTCTCCAAAATTATGTTAATATCACGTACTGATTCATTTAGAATAAGAAACAAATGAGAAAGTAAGAATTTAAAACTGAATTATTTAGTTACATTTGAAGTAGGGAGTAACTATAAAAAAAGAAGAATGGAAGTAAATACACAGTTAAGAATAATAAAAAAGTCTTATTAAATGTTATTGTAATATTGAACTCCTTTCTAAAATGAGGGTATCTTTAGTGTACGTTGTTTTAAGGTCCATTTTATGGAAGTGAAAATGACTCTAAAGAACATTGTGGAAAATCTTTCTATACCAGAGAAAAGGACACCTAGTTTTCAAGGGAATCTAAAGTGATTTCTAAGTAAAGATTTGTTTGCTGGGCTTTAAATATTGACGGTTGACAATATTAAGTTTGGTAAAAGAATTAATAATCAAACATTTATTGATTGCAGTGGTTCCCCAACAATAAGGGTCTCATGGCTGGAATAGTGTCTGCAGGGATGGCTCTCACTCCAGTTCTAATGAATAGCTTGCATACATTCTTTGTGAACCCTAATAACCTTCAAACTGATGCTGATGGGTAAGTTTGTTGTTCATGTAAGAAGGGTCTAGCGTTCCGGAATAATGTCGTCAGGGGTTGGCTTCACTCCAGTTCTAATGAATAACTTGCATACATTCTTTGTGAACCCTAATAACCTTCAAACTGATGCTGGTGGGTAAGTTTGTTGTTCATGTAAGAAGGGTCTAGCGTTCCGGAATAATGTCGTCAGGGGTTGGCTTCACTCCAGTTCTAATGAATAACTTGCATACATTCTTTGTGAACCCTAATAACGTTCAATCTGATGCTGGGGGATAAATTCTGTAGTTTTAATTAGGAAGAGCCTTGTAAAGGAATTGTATTATACCTTAAATTAACCTTGTTGGTCTGCTTAAAATTTTTAATCAAAGTAGTAGCTATAAAATTTCATAATTCCAAACCTTGTATTCTTTAGCATTAGGAAAAAAAACTGATAATAAAGATATTATGATTTTCAGACTGTGTGTGATAAATGTGTGCGTTAATAAGTTTCATTATTAATATTAGTAACGAATTATATACTTATTGACCTATATGTTACTTGTCTAGCGAATTTTCATGCAACAGTAAATTTGTGTATCAATGTAATTCCTAAGAATTTTAAGTGGATTCATAATGTATTAGATACTTTCTTAAAACCCCAACTTTCCTATTCCTAAGGTTGTGGTCTACTTTGGAAACACAGCGAACATTCGCATTTAAGAAGCTTCGATATTCTACACATCCATGATAGTTCAGTAAAAATAACCACTGATACAGTAATAAATGCAACTATCGATAGAACAGTAAAGCTAATCATGAAAATATTAATAAGGCCAACTATGGATAAACTGACAAAGCTATCTATGGATTAATTGATAATACGACACATGAGAATACCAGTAACGCCAACCATGGCTACATCAATAAATCTACAATGAATACATTAATATAACAATATATGAGAACACCAGTAACGCCAACCATGGCTACATCAATAAACCTACAATGAATACATCAATAAAACAATATATGAAAACATCAATAATGCCAACCTTGGCTACATCAATAGACCAACAATGGAAAGATTAGTAAAGCCAACCATGGATTCATTAATAAAACAATGCATGAGAACATCAGTATTGTCAATCTTGGCTATATCAATAAACCAACCATTAATAAATTAATAAAGCCACCCATGTGTACGTTAATAAAACCAATTATAGATACGTCAGTAAAGGCCAATCACGGACACGTTAATAAAGCTAACCATGAATAATTTAATAAAACCACCCATGTGTACGTTAATAAAACCATTTATAGATACGTCAGTAAAGCCAATCACGGACACGTTAATAAAGCTAACCATGAATAATTTAATAAAAGCCCTTACTTCATTTATAAATAAAATAAAAATACTACTTAATTCATCTGTTTCCAGACATAAGTAATGACACTACAACACATCATAGTGAAGAAAATAAATTGGCTATTGCAGTTCTATTTTTGGGTTAATTACAAATTCCATTATTAATTAAACATAGTGGAAGGCGACAAATATTAGTGAAATAACTCACATTGTTGGAGAGTTTAAATCACATTCTTAGAATATTATGCTTTGTTGATAAGTATATGGTATTGTTTGTCGCTTCCATCATATTAATCAAAATGGTCACTTAATATTCTGTATGTTCCATAGAATATTATGCTTTGTTGATAAGTATATAGTACTGTTTGTCGCTTCCATCATATTAATCAAAATGGTCACTTAATATTCTGTATGCTCCATAGAATATTATGCTTTGTTGATAAGTATATAGTGCTGTTTGTCGCTTCCATCATATTAGTCAAAATGGTCGCTTAATATTCTGTATGCTCCTCTTAGATATTTCTATGACCCTGGAATTTTGGATCGTGTCCCTACCTTGTTCCTGATAATAGGAGGTATACAAGGGGGTATTTTACTTATTGGAGTACTTCTGTACCAAGAACCTCCATCAGAGATAAATGAGGTAAGGAAGATTTGTTCAAATATTTCTTTTATAGTCTGAATCTAATTGATGATGGAAAATTCAAACCTGAACCTTTGGATAGAACATCTTGGTTGGTGGTGTCTGTGAAAACTATTAATTCTCTCTTGTGAAAATGCTCCCTCAGTGTTATTCAGCTGGTCAGTCATGGCTATGGTTATAAGACGTCCTTCCGGTATTTGGTTAGTGTCTTGAAAACATGACATCATTATGGCAGTCCTTTGTAAAAATTCAACAACAACTTGATTGTTGGGTTAATTGGTTCTGAATATTATTTTCCTCTCGTAAAAATCTTTGAAAACCTGGTCTGAGACTTTGAAGAGACCCTAAACTGAAGAATCTATTCCTAAAGCTCCAATACGTTATTGTAATGAAACACTTTTGCCTTCCTATCAGAAAAAAAAAGTATGTAAAACATCACCTTTCTTTAACTAGAAGAACTTCAAAAAGCTCCCTGACTTTAAGTTTGTTAAAAAACTCCGATGAGCGGCGGGTGCTTCTTGCTGTAACATTTAAGCCTAAAGTCAGTAAAACATTTTAAGTTTCAATACCCCGGAGGGGATGAAGTCATTCGCCTATAATATCTTAAATATCCCCACAAGAGTAAATAATAATCAACTCTTTTCGGTGTTCCAAAGAATGAATTTCATTTTGAGCTATAGGACCAAGGTGTTACTGCTGTCAAACAGACTTTTCTATGTAAAAATAGGTACTAATTTACGTTCTATCTATAATTCAGAATATTTCATTTAATTTTCTGCAGCCATCGATTCAGACATTAGAATACTTCCTCTTCTGAATTAATTATTTACCTGTTACGATTATGATTATAGCATCTGTATCAGAGAACCACTATGTGTGAACTGTAATCAGGAACACCTCCCAAGTAAAGACGGAGTACAGAATATCACAATACTGAATAACATGCTATGACACATGAAGTAAACATATCTATTTTAAAGTAAATATGCTTAATGACACGTTCCATACAGATCTGCACTAATATCTAAAGCTTTTTCAGTTCCAGAGATTCAGTCCACTGACACATATATGAGAACCTTCGTTTCCTACCACCAATTGGCATGCAAATCCTGCCAAATCAGCCCCTGCTTGGAGACTTAAAATAGATCTTTTGAACTGCTATGTGGAATAAAGATAGGCTTCAACTTGTATAACTTGTTGTAAGCAATTTGATAGGTCTGTCAATGAATAAAGATAATCAATCTTCAACTTGTACCACTTGTTATATGGAAGTTAATAGGTCTACCAAGGAATAAAAATAACCAATCTTCAACTTGAACCACTTGTTGTATGGAAGTTAATAGGTCTACCAAGGAATAAAAATAGTCAGTCTTAAACTTGTTGTATGGAAGTTAATAGGTCTACCAAGGAATAAAAATAACCAATCTTCAACTTAAACCACTTGTTGTATGGAAGTTAATAGGTCTACCAAGGAATAAAAATAGTCAGTCTTAAACTTGTTGTATGGAAGTTAATAGGTCTATCAAGGATTAAAAATAGTCAGTCTTAAACTTGTTGTATGGAAGTTAATAGGTCTACCAAGGAATAAAAATAGTCAGTCTTAAACTTGTTGTATGGAAGTTAATAGGTCTATCAAGGATTAAAAATAGTCAGTCTTAAACTTGTTCTATGGAAGTTAATAGGTCTACCAAGGAATAAAAATAGTCAGTCTTAAACTTGTTCTATGGAAGTTAATAGGTCTGCCAAGGAATAAAGAACACCCCCTGAAATGGTAGGTGCGAAGACAAAAATCTTCCAAGAATTTGACAATTTTACTATATGGTCACTTTTATTCAGTTAAACCGTTAAAGATTAATTGAAAAAAGATGAAAGTCCTGATAGAATTCTACCAATCCTTTTTTCCTTTCTACAAGACATTTTCTTAAATTCTTTGGTATCCCGTATCTACAATTGATTGTAAAAGCTAGGATATGTTACAGATAAGCTTGGCTGATCCTGTTCTTCGTCTCTCGTTGATCGTTTTTGGAAATGACATTAACATTAACGAATAAAGACAAACTACAAGACATAATGACCAATTTGTGATATTGCAACAAATTTATTTTGAAGTCAAAATTATTCTTAGATTACTAGATACAGGAAGAATTAAATGCTTTAACTTTCCATACGTTAATAACAGTTACAATAATTTATAAAGTACGCCCAACAAGCTACATTTATGATCTAACAAGTAGGTGAATGGAAGTTCTAGGCCATTATATAGAAACTAAAACTAAAATAAGCTTAATGTTTGAGATCAAAAATGTTTACTTTACTACCATTAGTCTATACAACAAAGAAAACGTACAAGAACAATTTATTAACAGTAGTTTTAAACATTTGGCTGAAGTAATATCCAAGCTGAAAAAACAAAGTAGCTCTTTGAACATGACTAATTATTTTATGTTGTTTAGCAGTCTTGAAGATTCACTTCTTGAATGACAACGTGGTCAGTTAGTGCGCCAACATGACCATTCTCATTTCATTAAAAGAAGACATCATCAAAATCCAGTAAAATAACTTTAAATAAAGCAAAAAAACTTAATATATAACAGTTGTACTTCATGAATATAAATAGTACTGTGTCTGTCGTATCCCAGCTGGTATTAGGAGAACGGCGTCATTATTACTAGATATGATAGATGTAGTGTGGTTGAAATATTGTTAAACTTTATATTACCATTGTTGAAATATTTAAATAATATATATGTGACCTTTACAGTGTTGACATATCAATAATGTAAAAAAGAATGAAATGTCATGGTTATTTTAAAATACCAATTATCAACATATTAAATTTCAAAACTATTTATAGATCCAAGTTACGTAAAATTATTGAAAAGTTGAAGGTTCTGTTTAGTATAATTAATGAAAACAACTCACACCCCAGAGCGCCCTCTATACAATACAAAAGCTATTATTATATAGAAGATAAAAGAAGTTACCGCAGAAAAGTTTAGCGAGCAAACCTGAAGGATGAAGGATTCCTAGAAACCTGAGGTATATCATTATTATATATTCCTATAGTAAGTATCAAAACACAACGAAAAATATTGTGCATCACTGAAACTAAATATTGATTATTTTTAAAGTTACAAAAGCTGTACATATATTCAAAGGGGAAAGAAGTTGAAAGGTCTTCTGCATCAGCACAAAGAGAATCGGACTGTGAAGACAAGACGTGTATATTAGCCTTTCAAGAAGACTCAACCAATCAGAAAGTAGAAGAAACACAACCATCATTTTCAAGAAAAGTTGGTGTGGTACCAAAAGAAGCTTTGAGAATGAAAGAATTTTATATTCTATTGATAATGTGCGTTGGTTCGTTACATTCATCACTGTTTGTGAATAATTTTTATAAGGTAAGTGACATGTTTGAATATTAATATGTTCTATTTGTTTTTGTTAACATGTGTTTTGTTTTAGTTTTTAATTTAATTTCATATTATAGAAAAATAAAAAATAATTTGTCATTTGATCATAACATACTCTCATGATGATAATATAATATCATGATAATTTACCATCATGATGACATACTCTCATGATGATAGTATAATATCATGATAATTTACCATCATGATAACATACTCTCATGATGATAATATAATATCATGATAATTTACCATCATGATGACATACTCTCATGATGATAATATAATATCATGATAATTTACCATCATGATGACATACTCTCATGATGATAATATAATATCATGATAATTTACTATCATGATGATATACTCACAGGATAGTGGATCTGGGGTTTAGTACTCCCCCTTCCAGAAATAATCGCCCTCCGTACTTGGGGGGGGGGGGGCTGTTATAAGAATGTTGGTCATCATATTCCACTATAGGATCTGACAAAAGTAGCTCAGAATCTGGTGTTGAGTGGATTATTTCCCTCTAGTCTATCACTTACGGATGGTTAATGCACACAGCACCCGAGTAGCTTTGCACGAAATTCAAACGAACAAATTGTACTAATTTAATTTATTAAATCCAGAGCAACAAACTCCACCTGCATAGTGGGTGCAGTGGAAGCATTCTGGTGATGTACAAGAAATCAAAGAGGCTGCATCTCGCCATACTTGGACACATTGCTTTTTTTACACTTGCTGCAAAGAGACATCCAACCAGGTTTGAACACAGCTATAGCAACTGTTACTTTTAGCAAATCCGGAGAACAAGTTCCAGGTACTTATTAACTACAACGAAGATAGGTACTTATTAACTAGTGCTACAACAAAGATAGGTACTTATTAACTAGTGCTACAACTAATATAGGTACTTATTAACTAGTGCTACGACAAAGATAGGTACTTACTAACTAGTGCTACAACAAAGATAGGTACTTATTAACTAGTGCTACGACAAAGATAGGTACTTATTAACTAGTGCTACAACAAAGATAGGTACTTATTAACTAGTGCTACGACAAAGATAGGTACTTATTAACTAGTGCTACAACAAAAGATAGGTACTTACTAACTAGTGCTACACAAAGATAGGTACTTATTAACTAGTGCTACGACAAAGATAGGTACTTATTAACTAGTGCTACGACAAAGATAGGTACTTACTAACTAGTGCTACAACAAAGATAGGTACTTATTAACTAGTGCTACGACAAAGATAGGTACTTACTAACTAGTGCTACAACAAAGATAGGTACTTATTAACTAGTGCTACGACAAAGATAGGTACTTACTAACTAGTGCTACAACAAAGATAGGTACTTATTAACTAGTGCTACGACAAAGATAGGTACTTACTAACTAGTGCTACGACAAAGATAGGTACTTATTAACTGGTGCTACGACAAAGATAGGTACTTATTAACTAGTGCTACAACAAAGATAGGTACTTATTAACTAGTGCTACGACAAAGATAGGTACTTATTAACTGGTGCTACAACAAAGATAGGTACTTATTAACTAGTGCTAAGACAAAGATAGGTACTTATTAACTAGTGCTACAACAAAAATAGGTACTTATTAACTGGTGCTACGACAAAGATAGGTACTTATTAACTGGTGCTACAACAAAGATAGGTACTTATTAACTAGTGCTACGACAAAGATAGGTACTTATTAACTAGTGCTACGACAAAGATAGGTACTTATTAACTAGTGCTACAACAAAGATAGGTACTTATTAACTATTGCTACGACAAAGATAGGTACTTATTAACTAGTGCTACAAAAAGATAGGTACTTATTAACTGGTGCTACAACAAAGATAGGTACTTATTAACTAGTTCTACAACAAAGATAGGTACTTATTAACTGGTGCTACAACAAAGATAGGTACTTATTAACTAGTGCTACAACAAAGATAGGTACTTAGTAACTGGTGCTACAACAAAGATAGGTACTTATTAACTAGTGCTACAACAAAGATAGGTACTTATTAACTGG
>NW_013671500.1:39569-45725 GCF_000517525.1 Limulus polyphemus | reverse complement strand
TTAACTAGTGCTAAGACAAAGATAGGTACTTATTAACTAGTGCTACAACAAAGATAGGTACTTATTAACTAGTGCTAAGACAAAGATAGGTACTTATTAACTGGTGCTACAACAAAGATAGGTACTTATTAACTAGTGCTACAACAAAGATAGGTACTTATTAACTAGTGCTACAACAAAGATAGGTACTTATTAACTGGTGCTACAAAAAGATAGGTACTTATTAACTAGTGCTACAAAAAGGTAGGTACTTATTAACTGGTGCTACAACAAAGATAGATATTTATTAATCAGCGCATAGAAACATTCTGAAGAATGTATGATATAGGCTGGGGACTATGATAGGTTTAGCAAATATTATTAATCTAATAAATTGTATTATTTTATTTTTAGACGTATGGACAAACATTTATAAATGATGACACCTTTCTAGCTGGAACGGGATCTGCATCTGGAGTTGTCCACGCTGTCCTTAGGGTGGTTATGGGCCTAGTGCTGGACAAAATATCTTTCAAGGTAAAGAACCTAATGGATGAAATATATTTTTATGTATCGTTAAAAATTAACAGAAATATTTATTTTAAAGATAATACTTTCAATTGAAAGCAAATTATGAAAAAACAGGATATTGTTCTGAAAGAAACCTTATACAACGTAACAGAAAATCCAGTTTTTTTTAAGGTAACATTTTAATTTCAGGGATGCTTTCCACGTTATTTTCAATTGACAGCAAGTTATCCTAAAGAAAACAGAGGGTTTTGTACTAAAGAGTTAATTAATGAATACGTATGATTTTGGAGACATTTTACACTCGTAATGGTGCAATAAGATTGAGAATACATTCCTCTAGAATCTCTTTTCTTGCCAGAACCAATATTTATACTCTTAAAGTTGTACACTAATGTTTCAATGTGGTGTTAGAAAAGACATTTATATAGACTGTGCTTATCTAAAAGTTTAAGCTGGACTAAATTTTGGTCTCAGTCATTGAAGTGATTTTTATTTATCTAAAATTTTACCTGAAAAGTTTCTCGTTTACCTGGATTCTTAAGTTTCACTACGTTTCGATCTCAGAGTTTGATTTGGTTTGAATTTCGCCCAAAGTTACACGAGAGTTCTAGCCGTCCATGAATTAACATTGATGGACTAGAGGGAAGGCAGTTAGTCAACACCACCCACCGCCCTCTCTTGGGCTACTCTTTCCCCAAAAATAGTGGGATTGATTGTCACATTATAACGCCCCTACGTCTGAAAGGGGATCCGAACCCGCGATCTGCAGATTACGAGCCGAGCGCCCTGACCACCAGGCTATAAATTCATCGAGTAAATGCTATATATTAATTCTTTATTTAAAATGTACACGTTAAAAATATATTACTAAAAACATTTAGAAAATACTAATTTGAACGTCTTTAAAATTCATAAACCTTTTCAATTCAACTGGACAAAACAAACAAATCCTAATAATCCATAGCATTTTTCATTAACTTTATTATGTTTATATTCTGTTATTATTGATTTCGCAATAGTTTAGTAAGTTTGCATTTCAACCTTTTCATCAACACTCATACAGCAACTCTTAAACATTACTCCTCGATAAACACATAACAGGGCTTTCTCAAAGTAGGTTTAAACACGGTAACAGGGCTCTCCCAAAGAAGGTTTAAACACGGTAACAGGGCTCTCTCAAAGAATGTTTAAAACACGGTAACAGGACTCTCTCAAAGAATGTTTAAACACGGTACCAGGACTCTCTTAAAGAATGTTTAAACACGGTACCAGGACTCTCTCAAAGAAGGTTTAAACACGGTAACAGGGCTCTCCCAAAGAATGTTTAAACACGGTAACAGGACTCTCTCAAAGAATGTTTAAACACGGTAACAGGGCTCTCTCAAAGAAGGTTTAAACACAGTAACAGGGCTCTCCCAAAAAAAGATTTAAACACTGTAACAGGGCTCTCCCAAAGAAGGTTTAAACACGGTAACAGGGCTCTCCCAAAGAAGGATTAAACATGGTAACAGGGCTCTCTCAAAGAATGTTTAAACACGGTAACAGGGCTCTCCCAAAGTAGGTTTAATCACGGTAACAGGGCTCTCCCAAAGAATGTTTAAACACGGTACCAGGACTCTCTCAAAGAATGTTTAAACACGGTAACAGGGCTCTCCCAAAGTAGGTTTAATCACGGTAACAGGGCTCTCCCAAAGAATGTTTAAACACGGTACCAGGACTCTCTCAAAGAAGGTTTAAACACGGTAACAGGGCTCTCTCAAAGAAGGTTTAAACACGGTACCAGGACTCTCTCAAAGAATGTTGCACCTATATATTTTACATTATCTTGCATCCAGACATCCACCTATGTGTTTGTCCTGCAAGGTGACTCTTGTAAAAAAGGAGAGGATTCTGATGGTTGATTGGTGCTTGGGGCACTGCAACACGTTACTTTGTCCAGAACTGGTGACTTCAGGGTCACGTGGCTCAAGTCAATAAACTGCCAGTGTTGAAGTTAGGTATCTATAATGCGTATTGTGGACATTATGTTTAGTACTTTTATTCGGTAATAGGTTTAAAACAATATCATTGCTGTGCTGTTCAAATTTGATAGTGTAGCACGTTCCATTGTGGATATTCAGGATGGATAACGATCAGTAGGCTCCAAATCATTCTTATTTTTAAATGGATAATCAAAATTAAAGAAACTCATAATAGCTAAATGGTAGACACATTCACCATCTCATACAATGCTTGTACCTTATGTTCCGAATTAACATTCGTTATCAGAAAGGTTTCTTAATAAGTTGTTACTCTTGTTCAACGAAACCGACTGATATGATGTAGCTGGCTCTCCAAATATGGTAAAACATTCAAATCTTGGGTTATGTATTTGTCGAAAAGTCATGATCACAAAAGAGTGAACTCATCGATCTAAGCCAAGACACTTCGTTGAGTTCCTAAAAAGGAGATATTGTTGAAAGAGATCTTAACACCCTCAGGTGATGCGTTTGAAACTTTAAAAGGCGGCCTTCTTTGGGAGCTTGGTTGTTTAACTGTAATATGTTAAAGATTGTGTAGAGGAAATAACTAATTGTAATGTCCAGAGATGTTTTTACAACACCTAAAACATCAACATGATTTGATAAAAATTTGATTACAAAAAGGCATGGAGGACTGAGAAACGAGTCAAGAACGTTTTTCACGAGCATTCCACTCTTACTAACTGCACAATCTTTCAAAAGAAAAATTTCTGTGATCTGTAAATAATTCTTTCAAAACCATAATGAATTATTTAATTAATAATTTAATTTGCATTCAACACATCTTCTTGCACAGCCAATTCAAAGGTCGTTTTGGGCAATGAATAATAGAAAGGTTAATTGGAAGTCACTGGCTATAATGTTGTTGACATACATGGTATTAAAAACACCCTTACAGTGTGCTCCACTTCCCACTCAAGCACCTCCATTTTCTTCCCTGCTTTATTGACCATCAAGATTAAAGCTATAAGAACACCAATAAGTAAGTTTTACCACATGTGTCAGTTGAAATTGTGTTTATTGGAGCAAACTTCTTGTATTTTATTAGACCTTAGATTGTTTTTACCTATTTTTCTATAACAAATAGTGAAAGTACTGTGTTTAGGAATACAGACTGAGTCACTTATTTCTGATGTGGTAAATCTTTCCAAGTAGGACTCACTTTCTAATATCATATTGTAAAGTTTTTAAGACAGTTTTTATATAATTAACCGTAAACTTTTGCTGAACTCTGGCATAAACTATAGCTTAGAAAATAAACTTATTCATTTTTAGAACTAAAGGACGGATTATATGTATTTTATTAAATGTCACTAGATTTATGGAGTTCAGTAATATAAAAATCACCAAGAAATTCTGAATGGTTTCACTCTCCACTGTCGTTAATAATAAAAGCAAAAATCCATTTGTGGTTAAATACGTAACATCATACAAACATTATAGTGTTTATATGCAACAAAACATATATAAACAAACCCTTTCTAATTACCAAAAAAAGATTATAAAAGAAGAAAGGGTTAGATTTGATACTTGATTTTTAAAGTCAGTTTCAAATATCAAGCACTAATTATTCAGGACTGGGTTTGATTAAATGCACTCTTTATACGATATATTTTAACATTTATTTACATATATATATAAATATAATGATCACGTGATGCATTCTAGGTTATTTTTTGTTTATATATCTACAGAGGTAGTGAAAGTAACTGTGGGGCTGCGGGTGAGTTATAAGTTGTTCAAATCTCACTATTCCGTCAGATTAGAGTATCACAAGAGTTGGCGGTTGGTACTGTTTACTAACTTTCTTCCACCTGTCATCCATCAATCATTAGTACTGACGTCATATCAAGTGTTTATTAATGGATTAGTTTGATAGCGAAATAAAGGACAAACACACGATACGGGAAACTAAGAAGTTAACCAGAATTTATATTACTAGAACATTCTAGCGCTCTTGTGAAACTTACACATTAAAACTTATAAATGAAACAGTTTGTCCCAGAAATGTCTGTTGGTAGGTTCAGTGTTTTTCCTATTCATCATAAGCTTGGAGTATCGTTTAAACTGGAGCACCTATATCTGTAACAAACGTTGACAACTTATTTTTTTTTTCGTCTTTGAATTAAATAAAAAGTTAAGTGAAAATTTTTGCAGCTTCACAACTAGAAATAAAACTATAATTTTTAAACACGGTGAATAGATTTCAGCTTTTCTAAAGAGATTTATTTATTAATTTGTAATACAGTACGCAGTTTTCAACTACAGTCTCGTGGTTTTTATAAATTAGTTATACTTTATCAATTATCTATTTATTATCGTTGAGCTTTCTAAAGCTTTTTCTAAAACTGTTTCATATACATTTAACATGTAGTTAACAAGCCTGATTTTGACGGGGTTGAAGACAGTGCTGCTATTTACGCTGGTAGCGACATCTTACGGTGGAAAAGTGATGTTTGTAATCTGGATTTGTGGAATATTTGCTGCGTTTCCTGTTGAGTTTGTGTGCATTCCTGCCGCTATTGCTGAAGTGTTTGGGAAGAAACACACAGCTATGATTTATGGAATGATCTACTTTGTAGCAGTAAGTAATTAGTGTGACTGAAAGTTAAAATGAAACATTATCATCATCATGGTTATAGAGTTGGAAGGTTTAGTATTTCTGTCTTTAATTTATTGTTCGAACCTACACGTATTCCTAATATCAAAAATCAAACACTGGATACACGATCTACTAATTTTAACCTCAAATGTTTTCTTTTTCTATAACCCTGATAGTTATGTCAGTCTTCTTGATATTTTTACTAACTATTCAACTGATACTCAAGGTTACCTTTGTTTCTTAAACATCTGTTACTATGTGACGGTGATTCTTCTTGGATACATGATTTAATTCATCTATCTCTCAAACCCTGATCATTAGATCCTTTTTGTTGACCATTTAACCACTTAGTTACAGCATATTTCTTTCTAGGTGATACATCAGTTTATTGATATTTTTATTTTTATTCTACTAAAGGATGAACGACTGGGTGTTTTCTTCTGGCTGATACATCAGTTTATTAATATCTTTATTTTTTATCCATTAAAGGATGAACGACTGGGTGTTTTCTTCTGGCTGATACATCAGTTTATTAATATCTTTATTTTTTATCCATTAAAAGATGAACGACTGGATGTTTTCTTCTCGTTGATACATCAGTTTATTAATATCTTTATTTTTATCCATTAAAGGATGAACAACTGGGTGTTTTCTTCTGGTTGATACATCAGTTTATTAATATCTTTATTTTTTATCCATTAAAGGATGAACGACTGGGTGTTTTCTTCTGGTTGATACATCAGTTTATTAATATCTTTATTTTTTATCCATTAAAGGATGAACGACTGGATGTTTTCTTCTGGTTGATATATCAGTTTATTAATATCTTTATTTTTATTCATTAAAGGATGAACAACTGGGTGTTTTCTTCTGGTTGATACGTCAGTTTATTAATATCTTTATTTTTATCCATTAAAGGATGAACGACTAGGTGTTTTCTTCTGGCTGATACATCAGTTTATTAATATCTTTATTCTTTTATCCATTAAAGGATGAACAACTGGGTGTTTTCTTCTGGTTGAT
>NW_013671500.1:37961-38881 GCF_000517525.1 Limulus polyphemus | reverse complement strand
ATACATCAGTTTATTAATATCTTTATTTTTATCCATTAAAGGATGAACGACTGGGTGTTTTCTTCTGGTTGATATATCAGTTTATTAATATCTTTATTTTTATCCACTAAAGGGTAAACGACTGGGTGTTTTCTTCTGGTTGATATATCAGTTTATTAATATCTTTATTTTTTATCCACTAAAGGATAAACGACTGTGTGTTTTTTCTTGTTGATACGTCAATATATTAATATTTTTATATGCTAACCATCTAACTGCTTAGTTATCTTGTATGTTCATATAGGGTACTTCTATTATTATCTGGCCTCCGATGTTTCAAGTAATTATTCCGTACTTCGGATGGTTTGGAACATTTTGTTTGATTGGGAGTATTTCGTTTATTGGTAAGTTATGATAGTTTGTATGGAATAAATTAACAATAAATTGTGTTCATCTTTACTGTATTTTAAAATATATTCAGTTATTTTATATCGTTACTTCTATAATAATAACTGTACTAAAGTAAACTATAGTTTAACAACACTAAAAGTAAATTAAGTTCTCTAATACCATATATTTTATATCAAATACCATATATTTTATATCAAATACCGTATACTTTATATCAAATACCTTATACTTTATATTAAATACCATATACTTTATATTAAATACCATATGTTTTATATCAAATACCGTATATTTTATATCAAATACCATATATTTTATATCAAATACGTATATTTTATATCAAATACCTATATTTTATATGAAATACCCTATATTCTATATCAAATACCATATATTCTATATCAAATACCGTATATTTATATCAAATACCTTATACTTTATATCAAATACCATATATTTTATATCAAATACCATATGTTTTATATCAAATACCGTATATTTTTTATCAAATACGGTATATTAAATATCAG
>NW_013671500.1:35545-37011 GCF_000517525.1 Limulus polyphemus | reverse complement strand
GTAATAAACTATCAGTGTTACGTGGTAATAAACAATCAGTGTTACTTGGTAATAAACTATTAGTGTTACGTGGTAATAAACTATTAGTGTTACATTGTAATAAACTATCAGTGTTACGTGGTAATAAACAATCAGTGTTACTTGGTAATAAACTATTAGTGTTACGTGGTCTTAAACTATCAGTATTACATGGTAATAAACTATCACTGTTACGTGGTCTTAAACTATCAGTGTTACTTGGTAATAAACTATCAGTGTTACATGGAAATAAACTATCAGTGTTACATGGTAATAAACTATCACTGTTACGTGGTCTTAAACTATCAGTGTTACATGGTAATAAACTATCACTGTTACGTGGTAATAAACTATCAGTGTTACATTGTAATAAACTATCAGTGTTACATGGTAATAAACTATCGGTGTTACATTGTAATAAACTATCAGTGTTACATTGTAATAAACTATCGGTGTTACATGGTAATAAACTATCGGTGTTACATGGTAATAAACTATCAGTGTTACATGGTAATAAATTATCTATTAGTGTTACATTCTGATGTATTTTCTTTAAAACTAAACTATTACCTCCCCTACTTTGATCACAGGTCTTCCAATACCCAATCCAATATTGTACAAATGTAGGATTTTTGTCCGTATTTGTTAAACATTTATAAACATTCTATTTATATATTGAGACCTAGCACGTGCATTATTTATCTTTAAACAATATCTACAACTTTTTATTGTTTAGTAGAGAAACTTTACCTGTTTTATTTTTTATACAGGTTTTCTTGCGACAATGTTTTTTCCTGAAAAACATCACACACAACCAACAAAGCTGACAGTTTGTAATGAAGAAAAAGAAAAAGTCTTTTACGGGACTGTTGTATTACGGAAATGAACCAATCATTGTCCGTATCACTTCATTATTTACAGTCCATACTTCTGATTGGATACAGAAGATGTATTTAAATAAAGAAGATTAACTCTTATGTTTTCCTTTTCTCCATAAAGTATGCTTAACTGTTTTCATGGTAAGGTGTGTTTTACTGTTGATCCTGTTTGTTGTAGTTATGGAAAATAAGCTGAGTTGTTGTCGAAAAGCTTTATTATAAACTTTTAAAAACTGTTACTACACTAGAATTATATAAAACAGTGTAATAAAACATTAATAATGTCATGTGGCTGTGTTTTGTCCACTATATCTTTTTGTTTGTTTTTTTTACCTGTCGTGTACAAGTGGTTTGAGTGTTCGGAGTATAAATTTGATGATTCATGGTTTGTATGTCCGAACTGTGAATCTGGTTGTTCATGGTTTGCATGTACGCACTGTGAATCTGGTTGTTCATGGGTTGTATGTCCAGACTGTGAATCTGGTGGTTCATGGTTTGTATGTCCGGACTGTGAATTTAATGGTTCATGATTTGTATGTCCGGACTGTGAATCTGGTGGTTCATGGTTTG
>NW_013671500.1:33831-35105 GCF_000517525.1 Limulus polyphemus | reverse complement strand
GATGGTTCATGGTTTGTATGTCAGGACTGTGAATCTGATGGTTCATGGTTTGTATGTCAGGACTGTGAATCTGATGGTTCATGGTTTGTATGTCAGGACTGTGAATCTGGTGGTTCATGGCTTGTAGGTCAGGACTGTGAATCTGGTGGTTCATGGTTTCTATGTCCGGACTGTGAATCTGGTGGTTCATGATTTCTATGTCCGGACTGTGAATCTGGTGATTCATGGTTTCTATGTCCGGACTGTGAATCTGATGGTTCATGATTTCTATGTCCGGACTGTGAATCTGGCGATTCATGGTTTCTATGTCCGGACTGTGAATCTGCCTAAAAAAATGAGCTCCACGTTTTCGGGTCGTCGGTGCGTTATAAGAAAGACAGACAACTTCACTACTCAGTTAACTAAAAGTTGCCCAGAAGTTGGCGGTGGGTGCTTTTGACTAGGTGTCTTCTCTGTTAACAATGAGTTGAAAATTAGCTTTTTGTAGCTTTACGCGAAAAATCTAAGACAAACAGTTTTGATATTTGTACATGGTACTGGATGAATGACTCATTGGATCATGAAGTTCAGCTTATCGTTACATATTGTATGAAATTATAATACAGTAATGAATAAACTCTGTTTTAATAATGGAATGTTTGTAACACCTTACCCGGAGTGGGTTAGAGTGAATATCTTCAATAAAGATAGAAAAGTCATCAAACACTTCTATATTATAAAACCTGAAAACACTAGAGGAAGGAAAGATGTTGAAAATGATCCTTTGGTTTTACATATTGGTAAAATAGGCTTAGGGTCTCCAATATGTAATGAACCATAAACAAAGAAAGTACTTTGGATTATACATCAAGCTTTCTTCTGGGCCAAATAGGCTTACTAGAAGTTAATAATACATCATGGTTGAAGATACAAATGAAAAACGTCCAGGTTTTAGGTGCGGTAATTGTAATCGATCACTTGAGGGTATGGTGCTAACCAAAATATGGAACAGAATTTTTACCATATACGCAGCTTATAACGTAATCACATCTAAACACAATTTACCTGTTTGTTTTATAGATGTTTCACGAAAGCTACACGCGGCTTATCTCAAACAGTCAACACCTAGCTATAATGTAATCACATCTAAACACAATTTACCTGTTTGTTTTATAGATGTTTCACGATAGCTACACGCCGCTTATCTCAAACAGTCAACACTAAGCTATAACGTAATCACATCTAAACACAATTCACTTGTTTGTTTTATAGATGTTTCACGAAAGCTACACATG
>NW_013671500.1:29876-32935 GCF_000517525.1 Limulus polyphemus | reverse complement strand
CTTCATTACCCATTTAAGCCGTCTCCAGCCATTATTAGTCTCAAAGTGGGTTCCTCGTCATCGAATTTAAACTAAGCTATAATGTAATCACATCTAAACAAAATTTAACTGTTTGTTTTATAGATGTTTCACGAAAGCTACACGTGGGTTATTTCAACCTGTCAACACCTAGCTATAATGTAATCACATCTAAACACAATTCACTTGTTTGTTTTATAGATGTTTCACGAAAGCTACACATGGCTTATTTCAACTAGTCAACAGCTAGCTATAATGTAATCACATGTAAACCCAATTTACCTGTTTGTTTTATAGAATTTTTACCAAAGTTATAATAGGTCTATCTAGAAGGGCTACTGGAAGGATTCAATAAAGTCAGCGTTGAGCTACCTTTAGTCACTCATATATTTCTCTTCTCCTTAGGCTATTTTCTAGTACTTCACGAACCAACATGAAATTGTACCTCATTTTTCTGAAATAAACACTTCACAACAACACCATCAGTTTCTAAGTGACAGAAAACATTCTTTATCAGTCACTGACGTCACATGTAGGTCGTCACTACTCCCCACAGAACCTGTCAATATTCAATGCTGCCCATACATGGTCGACTTGTCAATAGTAGTTTTGTACGAGAACAGTACATTTGGATTTGGCATACTAGAAAATAGCCTGTACTTTTGTTAGATAATTAATTACTCTTGATGGAGGGGGAAAGGGGAGACGAAACTGACTCTATCCTTTTTTACACACCATGACATATGTAGTTTCTACAAGTAAGCATTTATCTCAATTCGCAGTAAAGCCTTAGATCTTGATATAAAAATTGTTATTTCTTAAACTACAACCACAATTACCAAACTAGTAACAAGTGAAGGAGGTGTGCATCTTGGGGCATATTTAGTGGAGAAGAAATGGATAATGCAGATCTGCAAATTTAGGTGCTCAGCGTAAACGTTTGTTTGTTTGTTTTGAAGTTAAGCACAAAGCTACTCAGAATACAATAACAACTTAATGACTATGTGGATAAAATACTTTTTAAGAACTTCAGGACTGTTTAATTAAGTAAACCAATAGGATATTCAGGATTATTTAAATAAACCAATAAGATTTTCAGGATTGTTTACGTAAAACAATAAGATCTTTAGGACTTTGTAAATAAACCAATAAAACTTCAGGACAGTTTGAATAAACCATTAACAGCTTCAGTACTATTTGAATGAACCAATAAAATTTGAGGATGTGTAACTAAAACACTTCCTCTGATGCAGTGAATGAATTATTTACAAACAGTACCATAATTCATAAGCGTAATGAATCTTAAAGAAGCAGAAAAAAAATCAAAATTCTATAACAGTTTTAAACAGAACTACAAAATTCAGTCTATTGTAAGACAGTTTCAGACAAATTAGAAAATCTTGGTCTAGTCAAGGATAATTTTATACAGGGCAGGAAATCGTGGTTTATTCTACGATAACATCGTACAAATCATCAAATCTAGGTCTATTCTGGGATAGCCATATACAAAACAGTAAGAGCTGGTTCATTCTAGAACAGTTTTATAAAGAACACCAAATCTTTGTTTGATCTAAAATAGCTTCAAACAATACCAAATATTTGTTTGATCTAGAATATCTTCAAACAATACCAAATCTTTGTCTATTATAGAATAGTTTTATACAGAAAACAAACCTTGATCTATTCTGGGATAGTTTTATACAGAACAACAAACCTTGATCTATTCTAGAAGAGTTTTAAGCAGAACAACAAATCTTAGTCTATTCTGGGATAGTTTTATACAAAACAACAAACCTTGATCTATTCTAGAATAGTTTTATACAGAACAACAAACCTTGATCTATTCTGGGATAGTTTTATACAGAACAACAAACCTTGATCTATTCTAGAATAGTTTTATACAGAACAACAAACCTTGATCTATTCTAGAAGAGTTTTAAACAGAACAACAAATCTAGGTCTATTCTAGGATAGTTTTATAAAGAACAGTAAAACTTGGTCTGTTGTAGGATAGTTTTATAAAGAACAGTAAAACTTGGTCTATTCTAGGATAGTTTTATACAGAACAGTAAAACTTGGTCTATTCTAGGATAGTTTTATAAAGAACAGTAAAACTTGGTCTATTCTAGGATAGTTTTATACAGAATAACAAACCTTTATCTATTCTGGGACATTTTTATACATACTAACAAACCTTGGTATATTCTAGGATAGTTTTATAACAAACCTCGATCTATTCTAGAAGAGTTTTATATAGAAGGGCAAATCTTAGTTTAATCCAGGATGTTTTGCTTATTGCCGATTACTTTATATTGGTACAGGCGAGCCTGACTTATGAACCAAAAGTTCTAGCTCTAATGCGACTTTATTCTTTATTATAAAAACAACAGTATTTTCCGTTATTCACTTCTAATAGCGTTATTAGTAATAGTTGTGCTGGCTGGCTAAAACTACCTGTGTAAATATATTTAGTACTGGTTAACTGAAATGAGACCTATATTTATTTATCGACTAATATGATTGTTTTTTGGTGGGTTTTTTTTTGCCAGTTTGGTTATCTCGTTATTAGATAAAAGACCAAGGGGTGAAATACAAAACGTATTTTGTTACTCTAACACACCACAACTTATATTATTTCTAAAAGCAACATTTTAACTTGCAGTACAACCTAACACTTTGATTAAAAAGATAAAAGTCATCACTTGTTCAATTGGGGGCAACAATAGTGGAGTAGAAACGGATCAAGGAGATGGTGCATCTTGGGGCGTAAGTAGTGGAGTAGAGACAGGTGAAACAGGTGGTGCATTTTGGGGCGTAAGTAGTGGAGTAAAAACACGTGAAACAGGTGGCGCATCTTGGGGCGTAAGTAGTGGAGTAGAGACAGGTGAAACAGGTGGTGCATTTTGGGGCGTAAGTAGTGGAGTAAAAACACGTGAAACAGGTGGCGCATCTTGGGGCGTAAGTAGTGGAGTAGAGACAGGTGAAACAGGTGGTGCATTTTGGGGCGTAAGTAGTGGAGTAAAAACACGTGAAACAGGTGG
>NW_013671500.1:26557-29866 GCF_000517525.1 Limulus polyphemus | reverse complement strand
GGTGGTGCATCTTGGGGCGTAAGTAGTCGAGTACAAACAGGTGGTGCATCTTGGGACGTCAGTAGTCGAGTAGAAACAGGTGGTGCATCTTGGTGCGTAAGTAGTCGAGTACAAACAGGTGGTGCATCTTGGGGCGTAAGTAGTCGAGTACAAACAGGTGGTGCATCTTGGGGCGTAAGTAGTCGAACAGAAACGGGTGGTGTATCTTGGGACGTAAGTAGTGGAGTAGAAACAGGTGGTGCATCTTGGGGCGTAAGTAGTGGAGCAGAAACAGGTGAAACAGGTGGCGCATCTTGGGGCGTAAGTAGTGGAGTAGAAATAAATGAAGGAGACATTCATCTTGTGACGTATGTAGTGGAGTAGAAACAGGTGATTTAATTTTCCAAATTTGGGTTTTCGTTGACAGAAGAAATGAATAGAAAAGGTGTACAACTTCTTTCCACATGCAGTAAGTAGAAATAGACGAAGAAGATGTACAAATGAGCGTAAACTCAGTCAAAAAGAAAGAAAAATATATTAGTGCAACTTAAACATTATGAAGCAGAAACACGTGAAGAATATTTATACATATACTTTACAACATATCTCTTTTTACTGTTGGTAGAATAGAAATACGAAAAATCTATAAACTTGTTTGTCAACACCTGTTTCAGATAAGCAGATAAAAAGTATTTAGTGTGTGTACATTCGACTAAACCAACTGCTGGTGACGTATCAACGATCATCGTGTACAAACATCGAACGTTTTCATAATACCGTAGATTGAGATATATCTTTCATTCGTATACAGGTGTAGAAACTTAGTGCATTGGAAAGAGGAAATATACAGACTGGTGATCTGATATTTTTCCTGGAAAAACCAATATCAACTTGAGAACTGAGTAATGTTAACACTTTTTAAGAAGTTTAGAATTATGTCAGTAAACCAATAACAACTTCAGGGCTGTTAAAGTTAACCAGTAATAACTTCAGAACTGTGAAAGTAAACCAGTTATAACTTCAGGATTGTGAAAGTAAACCAGTAATAACTCCAGGACTGTAAAAGTGAGCCAGTAATAACTTCAGGACTGTGAAAGTAAGCCAGTAATAACTTCAGGACTGTGAAAGTAAACCAGTAATAACTTCAGGACTGTGAAAGTAAACCAGTAATAACTTCAGGACTGTGAAAGTAAACCAGTAATAACTCCAGGACTGTAAAAGTGAGCCAGTAATAACTTCAGGACTGTGAAAGTAAACCAGTAATAACTTTAGGACTCTGAAAGTAAACCAGTAATAATTTCAGGACTCTGAAAGTAAACCAGTAATAACTTTAGGACTCTGAAAATAAACCAGTAATAACTTCAGGATTGTGAAAGTAAACCAGTAATATCTTCACAACTGTGAAATTAAATCAATAACCACTTCAGGACTGTGAAATTAAATTAATAACAACTTCAGAACTGTAAAATTAAATCAATAACAACTTCAGGACTGTGATAGCAAACCAATAAGAACTTCAGGACAGTGTAAGTAAATTCATATTAACATCATGACTTTGTACGTAAATCAATAATAACTTTGGTACAGTCAGAACAAACCAGAAATAGCTTCAGGACTGAGAGAGTAAAGCAATAATAATTTCAGGACGGCAGAATAAATCAGTGATAACTTCAGGACTGTGTAAGTAAACGACTAAAAACTTCAGCACCATCTAAGTAAACAATTAGGAATTTAAGGACTGTGTAAATAAGAAGTTCGAAACTTACATAAACCACTTTTCAAGAAAAACATTCAAATCTTGAGGACTGTGTTAGCAAATCAGTTAAACTTCAGAACTGTGTAAGTAAACCAATAATACATTCAATATGGTATAAGTAAACCAACAATAATTTCAGGGTTGTGTAGGTAAACTAATAATAACATCAGGTTTGTGTATATAAACCAATAATAACATCAGTATTGTGTAATTAATTGTTGAGTTAAACCAATAATAACATCAGGATTGTGTAATTAAGCCAATAATAACTTAATATTTGTGTAGATAAACCAATAGTAGCATCAGTATTGTGTAATTAAGCCAATAATAACATCAGTATTGTGTAATTAAGCCAATGATAGCATCAGTATTGTGTAATTAAGCCAATAATAGGTTAAGATTTGTGTAATTAAGCCAATAATAACTTAAGGTTTGTGCATATAAACCAATAATAACATCAGGATTGTGTAAGTAAACCAATAATAACTTCAGGATTGTTGAGGTAAACCTGCTTCTGGTGTATTGAATTCTGTGAAACTGTATCCCATCTTCTGCTACAATTAATGATATACAAATGTACGTTAATATCTGGTTCAACAAATACTGTACTAACAGTATCATAACATATGGTGTTGTGAATACTCTCCAAACTGTAACTTAACCTGTGGCTTTATAAATAATGTACAACTGTATACGTACTAGTCTTGGTGCAATAAAAACTTAACAACATGTACCCTAACCTCTGGTGCAGAAACTACTCTACCAAATATTCCCTAGCCTCTGGTGCAGTCATTACCGTACCAATTATACCCTAACATTTGGTGCAGTCAGTACTGTACCCTGACCTTTGACGCGGTATATATTCTACAGAATCTGAAATAACGTAAAGAGCAGTAATCGCTGTACAAACTCTAACAGTCAAACTCTAACAAAGCGTACTTTATACCTGGGGCAATGAATACTGACAATCTGTAACCTAACCTTTAAATTCGTGAATACTGTACAAACTGTGCCCTAACTTATGGTATGTTGAATGATGTACAAACTCTAATATAAACTAGTCGAAGTGAAAAGTGTGCCAACTATACACTTAGTGCATTGAATACTTCGTAAACCATAGACGTCCTTCTGGTGCAGTACATAGTGAACAGATTGGGCCCTAGCCTCTGAATACTGTACCAAGTGTAACTTAACTCTGATGCAATGGATAATGTTAAAAATTTACGTTCAATTTTGGTTTAGTAAGTGCTGAACAAACTGTAAACCAATCTCTGGTACACTTGTTACTGTACAAACTATATCTTAACATCTGACGTTGTCATTACTGTACACGCTGTTGCAGTGAATACTCTACAAAGTATACCATAACCTCAGGGGCTATCATTACTGTACCATGCTATACTGTAACCTCTGTTGCAGTGAATACTCTACAACTACCCTAACCTCTGGTGCTGTCATTACTGTACATGCTGTACCGTAACCTCTGTTGCAGTGAATACTCTACAACTACCCTAACCTCTGGTGCTGTCATTACTGTACATGCTGTACCGTAACCTCTGTTGCAGTGAATACTC
>NW_013671500.1:20073-25635 GCF_000517525.1 Limulus polyphemus | reverse complement strand
ACCGTCACATTATAACGCCCCCACGGCTGAAAGGGCGAGCATGTTTGGTAGAATGGGGATGCGAACCCGCGACCCGCAGATTGCGAGTCGAGCGTCCTAACCACCTGGCCATGCCGGGCTTATTACTTGCATTATTTTTGAGAATGAATTATAAAAATGGATTTCAGGGTTATATTACTTGCATTATTTTTGAGAATGAATTATAAAAATGGATTTCAGTGTTTTATTACTTGCATTATTTTTGAGAATGAATTATAAAAATGAATTTCAGTGTTATGTTACTTGCATTGTTTTTCAGAATGAATTATAAAAATGCATTTCAGTGTTATATTACTTGCATTATTTTTCAGAGTGAATTATAAAAATGTATTTCAGTGTTTTATTCGTTTTTATTCTACTAAAGCATTTTTTTTACTTTGAGTACTTGTCCAAGAATTTTAAAATAAAAGAATAGACTATATGAATTATCTTTCATATTTGTTCAACCTTATTTCGTTCATATGTAAAAACGTCTTCCTAACCTCTTATAGTACTCCGTTGTGCTTTACAAATATTCTATGGCATATTTTACTTTTTGTGTGTTCTGTCCATTCTGCCTAGATAAAACTTCTAACATGACGTGTAACTTTATGCTGCATTTAAAGAAAACTGTCGAACGATAAAGAAAATACAAAACATTTTATGACTGCACCACTTGCTAGGTGTTTTTTGGTGTTTGTTGCCTTTGTTTAGGGCACGGGCTGGCCCAGTGGTAGAGTCCTGGAGTTTGGGGCTGGCGAGCCAGGTTTCAATCCACGCAATTCCTAAAAGTATTTCTTGCTCTTTAAGCTGTGGGTGTGTTAAAAGAATAACAGCCAATCCCTTATCGTGGTTCGTGGGTGGTAGGGTTCTGCTGATTGGCTATTATATTTCTGATCAATAGTTAAAACTTATAGATCGTGGAACATATAGCTTTAGTGGCTTTGCCATAAATACAGTATACACATTCTGTTTTATATAAATGTAAGTCCTACTCTTTTTTTTTTTTTTCTCAAATCATGTTTAGGTTCTTAAGATGAAAAGCTGATTAATTCTTGAAATTACTATTGATTTACCGCTGAATTTTAGGGTTTGTTAATATAAATCGCTTTGCGATCCACCTGCAAGTTGTTTTCTCCATCAGTTATTATTGTGATTCAGAAATCTAATAACTTCTCATAATCTCTATTAATACAATCAACGAATTACCTGCTGTTGTATTCGAAATTTTCTTACGTAATGCCAGGTATCTCACAAGAAGCACATCCATATTGTTATTTTAAAAACTTTCTGAACTGATCTGACACATCCAATAATAGGGGTAGTAAATGGATTGACAACTTTAGTTATTCAATGGTAAACAAGAGATGAGAAGTTTAATTGGTTAGAACATCAACTCTATACGTTCTGGTGTTGTAACCCTGCATTATATCATTTTTCACTTCAAATTGTTTAGGCTTAACAGGATATTGTGTCGTTCTAACAAGTAATCGGCTATAATATGTATGTTTTGAACTGTTATTTTTAAATGCGGTGTCCTCTGTTTAAGTTACGTGTAAAGAAGACGTGCTTTCACGACATATCAGTTCAACCGTCGCATACCGTACGCTTTTGGAGAATGAAACAGTTATTTATGCTATCCCCTTTCGCTGACATACTAATGAAGTCGCCAGTCAGACCATTAAACACGCTGCCGTTCTTATTCTCTAGATAGATTATGAAAAGCATGCAGAAAGGAGTAATGTGCTTTGGAAACTACACTAGGACTATTGCTCAGACACTCTGTCATAAGAGAGAGAGAACATGACCAGACGTGGTTATATGGACGATGTAGTGAGGCTCCGAAATCGTTTTAATATAATGTACTCATTCATGTAGAAGGAGAAACATAAGAAAGTAAGGTTTCTAAGAAGTAAAACTATTGCACAGAACTGTTAAACCTGAAGTAGGGAATAACTCTAAGGAAACTGAAGAAAGGAAATAATTATACATTTAAGAACGATTAAACGCTTTCTTCTATTAACTTTATTGATGGGTGTTACATGAACTCATTTATAAAATGATGTTATTTTTAGTGTATGGTGTTTTGAGGTTATTTCACCACGTAAATGAAAATGACACAAAGTACAAAGAAAATATTTGTATGGCAAGAAAACCCACACTTTTCATTTACAAGTTCTTAACTTATTTGTTTTGGTTTAAATATTGATGTCTGTTGCAATTAAATTTGTTTTAAAAAATTTTAAAATTAATACTTAAACATTTATCAATTACAGTGGTTCCCCAACAATAAGGGTCTCATGGCTGGAATAGTGTCTTCAGGGATGGCTTTCACTCCAGTTCTAATGAATAACTTACATACATTCTTTTTGAACCCTAATAACCTTCCGACTGACGCTGATGGGTAAGTTTGTTGTTTAAGTAAGAAGGGTCTCATTGCAGAAATAATACCATAGATGACGCCAAAAATAGATACATTAATAAAAAGCCAAAAATGACACTACCATTTATAGATTAGTAAAGATAACCTTGAATGCATGAATATAGCTAACAATAAATACATTGATGAACTCAATAATCATACGACATTTATACATTAATAAGTACAATGACAGATATATTAATAAAGCCTACCTTTGACACATCAATTAAACCCACGTAATATGGAGTGTCCACCTTTATCCTTGATATAGAAACCTTTCTCACTGTCCCATCAATCAGCACACACAAATGGACCTTGCCCATCATCTGGTCATCAGATACTAGACTGGTTCAAACTGTTGCACCCAGTGTCTTATAGTACCTTCACTTTCTTGTCCCCAAAATAGCTTGCACCTACTGGCATGCTGTGGTTTGTTGGCACTTCTCGATGTTTGTCACATGCTCCAATTACCATTCACATTGTCATCCCATTTGCCAACTTGAGCTGACCATGAAGCATGCACTGTTTAATCATGATGATAACAATTTCTTCTCGTGGTGAATCTGATGATTTTTTTCTATTCTGTTTCCTTTGGCAGCAGCATCCATGGTGACAGTCATTCTTTTCTTGTTTCTTTCCAGCACATTCTTTGTAGGTAGCTCAAGCTACTTTATATTGAAATTCTTCTGTTGTTTGTTGGTGACTTGTACTCATTTGAAATTTACCCCATTTTATAACAAACATAGTATCTGTTCTCCCTTTTGTCCATTGAGTTCTTGTCATCTTTGGTGGTATACTGTTTCAACTTTAACATTAATCTTTAACTTTAATCTCGGACATCCCAATTATACTCCCTTCATGGGAATATTGTTTTACCAGCTTGATCATCTCGTTCGTGTCTTTTGGTGCTATCTCCGTTAGGAACAGTGACATGTGTTAGTAAATGTAATAGTAAATCTGCCAGTCCCTCAAAACTATTTCCACACTTGACTATGTCAGTTCACCTTGTGAAATATCGCTATATACTTGTCATAAAATGAAATACAGCTTCTTCAGTGTCAGGTTGGACATCTATGATCTTCCAGCAAAACCTTCTTTGGTAAGTTCATGGCATTTCCACAATGCTACTTTTAACTTGTCATAGTCCATGGCATCTTCTGAAGTTATTCCTGTTTACACTTGTAGGCCTTTTCCCGTGAGACGGGGGCTGAGAGAAATCGCCCAGTCACCTTTTACCAGTTCTGATTTGGGCAACTCTTTCATATCTCTGCAAGAAATGCATCCAGTGATCTTTCTGGTCATCAAATTTGGGTAGCTTGAGTCGACTGGCCCTGACCCCACTATTATTCTTGGGTCCTTTGTCTTTCTGTTAGGTGAACTTGGCGATCTCAACTTGTGCTCTTATTCTCTCTATATCTAATCTCATTTTCTTCTTTTTCAATTTGCATTCTTATTCTCTCTATTTCCAGTCTCTCCTTTCTCTCATTTTCTTCTTTCTCTTTTTGTTATATTATTCTCTCTATTTCCTTTCCTGCTTCCAGGCTTTCTTCCTATTGTCGCTCTTCTCTCTATATATTTTGTTGTTGTTGTTCAAGAAACTTTAGTAGATCGATACCTTTTAGCCCAAGTCGCACAACTCTCTATCTATTTATCAAAATCAGTCGACATGGTTATATAGTGTGATTGTAAGCTCTACGCCACCATTACAGTTGTGCATATATATAGGCCTACTTCTGCTATTGTTCATGTCTTCTTTTACCAACGTTTACCACTGTATAAATGTCAGGTTTTTATTGGGCCACAATTCTTTAAAGTAGGTGTCTGTGACTTTTTAGTGAGAAATTTCAAGAATAAACAAACAGCTTACAATCCATTTGTTTTGAAATAACATATTCAAAGGAAGTCAAATATATGTACAAAACTTTGTTATACTATTGATTATCACAGTTGTATGCAGAGCTTTAAATAATTCTCAAAGTCCATACAGGCAGTTTCCATTACTTTACAACCCCCCTTTAACAATACAATGCAAATTATGTTCCTCTAACTCTGTTATTGCTATACAAAGCTGCGATACAAACTTTAAAATCACCTATAACTGATGGTTACCACAGTTGCATCCAGAGCTTTAAATATCGTTATTACAATACAAGCAGTGAAATCGTCCATTACAGCTAAACTCACATGCAGACTAACTTAACTTTTACTTTCACTTTGAATAACTTAACTTACTTTTATACTCACACAATATAAGCTAACTAATACTCTCATGCTAAACTTAAGATGAACAGTCGTGTATACCTGCTTGGACTTTGACGAAAAAAAGACACTTAATTAAAAGCTCCAATAGTGCAACGAATATTTTGAATATACGTTTGACTTGTTTTGAGTATATTATTTTGAAAGAAGTGGATTGTGTGCTATCCGTTTATTGTTGAAATGTATCGCCAACAATTCACGGACACCTACTGTAAAGAATTCGGTCCATAACAACTTGACACATGGATGCGTTAATGAAGCCAACAATGAATATTTAGTAAATCCAACAATTGTTATATTAATAAAGCCAATCGTTCATAGCTTAATCAATCCAACCAATTACACAAATAATGCCAACTTTGGATACATTACTACAGACAACAATGAATATTTTGGTAAATCCAACAATGGTTATATAAATAAAGCAAATTATTCTTAACTTAATTCATCCAACCAAGTACACCAGTAATTCCAACCATGGATACATTTATAAAAACAACCAGGAATTTATCAATAAAGTGAAACATGGATATTGTTATAATAAAGATATGAGAGGTTCTATCATCTAAAGAGAAATGTACACATGTTAATTAATTTCTTTTCCTCTCTCAAAATAAAAATATTAGTATTACATTACCTTTTTTGTAATGAAAATAATTGAATTTTTTACGTCATTTTTTGTCTCTTACAAGGATATTTTTGATTAATTTCAAAATCCGTATTTAATTAATTAAGTATAATGGAGAACGAGAAACATAAGTGAAATAACAGATATTACAGTATATTGTAACTTACGTTGTTAGAAGATCACCCGTTCTTGATAACTGAAGAGTACTATTTGCTGCTAACACCAAATTAACTAG
>NW_013671500.1:18190-19682 GCF_000517525.1 Limulus polyphemus | reverse complement strand
CAGAGTCTGTAATTCTGGATCGTGTCCCTTTCTTATTTGCAATCATGGGAGCTATACAAGGTGGTATTTTACTTGTTGGACTACTTCTGTACCAGGAACCTCCCTCAGAGATACCTGAGGTAAGAAGCTTTATCCAAATATTGCTTTTTATAATGTTAATGTACCTGATGATGTAAAGTTAAAATATGAACTGGTAGCTTTTCTTTTTCAGTATTGGGTTTTTACATTGTTGTTTTAAAGAGAAATTCTACCATCGTATATGTGGATTTCCCAGGGAAGATTCTCCTTGTTCAGTTTATCTCCTATGGGTTGTGAATATACACCCACATGTTTCCCATGAAAGTGAAAAGATAAACGTGCCACTTGAATTAGGTAATATTTGTATTATTAAAACACACTATTTTGAACTTAAAGTCCTTGAAGTACATGGGGTCATTCAGCTGCCTATGTTTGATGAAACACCTTTATTGAACTTATCCTCTTACTGTTACTTCTTTGTAATCAGTAAAACATGATATTATTGTAGCATTCCCTTGTAGAGCTCCATTTATAGGGTCAGTGGATACCGAATATTAATCGTTTCTCATGAAAATCAAAACGTTAGAAATCTTGCAAGAGACTTGAAGAGACACTAGATTAAATATTCTACTGCTACAGCTCAAATAAGTTATTGTAATGGTACACTTTTGTCTTTCATATCAAGCATTTCCTGTGAGACAAACGTTTGGGTAAAACATCATCTTTCTTTATCGTTAAGGGCTTGAAGAAGGTCACTGACTTTTTAAGCCTGTTAAGACATTTTGTCAGTGACGAGAGCTACTTATTGTAACATCCAAGCCGGCAGCTAATATAACCTATTAGTTTCCATCACGAGAGTAATTACTGATATATTTTTGGTATCTTAGAGGAGCAAGATGTCACTACTAATACCTCCATATTAAAATGGTTAGTCATTCTCACCCTACATTCTACATCCAATTCAGATGTTTCAGATGTCAGCGATTCAGACATTACAATACTTCCTGTTC
Source organism: Limulus polyphemus (assembly GCF_000517525.1). Lineage (NCBI taxonomy): Eukaryota > Metazoa > Arthropoda > Merostomata > Xiphosura > Limulidae > Limulus > Limulus polyphemus. The sequence continues at coordinate 18,654 of NW_013671500.1, read as the reverse complement.
TGAATTCCTTACGTGTGACATGTTTGCTTGTGTGAATACTGATTCTAACATCTGTAGCAGAAAATCACTATACGTAAACTCTGCACAATTCATACATCTTACTCAAAATGTCCTAAGTGGAAATATGAAAAAGGTGTGGTGCACATCATAATATCATATCTTACCTTGTGGAAAAGGAAATAATCATATCTATTTAAAGCAGTTAGGCTTAGCTGCAAGTTCCATCAAACTCTGTACTGATATCTAAGACTTATTAACCTTACCCAATTCTTCCTTTTCTCTTCAGAGATTGAATAATCTAACACACTTATATGAACCGTATTCTCCTGCCAGCACGAGGTACCCCTCCAATCAGTCCCTGCCTAAATTCTTGAAATAGCTCTCTTGAAATGATAGATGGCAGTAAAAAAATAAATCCTCCTCTTATACTACTTGTTGCATGGAAATGGATAAGTCTCTCAAGG
>NW_013671500.1:15267-17190 GCF_000517525.1 Limulus polyphemus | reverse complement strand
ACACACACACACACACACACGTGTATCCGGCAAATTAATAACTACATGGCTATAGGTTCTATAGAGAATAAAACATGTATATTCCTATAGAGAGGGGGATTTCTTACCTAAATATTGATAAACTGATACTTTATTATCGGGTTTCTCTTATCTTCTTTTTGTTTCTGATCTCAAACAACCTTAGAAGAATAAAAGATGTTGGAAATGATCATAATCATTTACCATTTGGTATGTCAGGCTTAGGGTCTACGATATGTAATGAACCATAAATAAATAAAGTACTTTGGAAGACACGTCAGGCTTAGGGTCTACGATATGTAATGAACCATAAATAAATAAAGTACTTTAGAAGACACGTCAGGCTTTCTTCTGAGTCAAATAGGTTTACTGGAAGTTAATAAACCATGATGGTTGAATATAAAAAAAATAAAGTCGTTGATATTTTAAGTACGGTAATTACTGTATCAGTCCCATTCTGGACAGACTCAGTAACAAACTACAACCAAAACGGAAAGGATCAAGTTCTGACATTGCAACAAAACTGACCAATCAACATACAACATAGCACGTGAGTTAGAAACCTGACATTCTTACTCAAACTGATTAAATTGTTTAATTATTATTTTTTTGAGATAGTAACAGTGATTATACTTTATGGTGATTTTAATTCAATTTGTTGCCTAATGGATAAGTATTCCTGTAGTTTTGTTAACTGATGGGATACAACAACTGACAAATCAAGTAATGTACATGTTTTTTCTCTAAGTTAAATTGTTTTTCTCAATAATAGAAATCCCCTACACAAAAACTTTGTACCATACATTAAGGCGATGATTATACCATACTCTACCAAGACATAGATAACATACATTAACACGTTAGTTGTGCCACATATTCCAAGATGTACCATAAAATATAGTTGTATCATATATAACACTTGTAACGTTTAGAACAGTTTCCTGTATGGAACTAAGTCGTGCACCAAAGTATTATCAAGTTCAGGCTCTAGGGTTTCGTAATAGGGTAATGATGGAACATTTCGTACGCCAGAATAGCTTTTTAAAGAACAGAACATCTTACTATATTTTAAACTGTTCAGGATCCATTTGAAACTGGATTCGCATTAAAGAACATTAGCAATAAGTATGACTTAGTTACATATCACTACCCCATTATAAAACCATTACAGTTGGCTATAGGTTGGTGTATGACTTAATAGCATATCATTACCCTATTATAAAACCATTACAGTTGGCTATAGGTTGGTGTATGACTTGATAACATATCATTACCCTATTATAAAACCATTACAGTTGGCTATAGGTTGGTGTATGACTTAACAACATATCATTACCCTATTATAAAACCATTACAGTTGGCTATAGGTTGGTGTATGACGTTAAATATCATTACCCTATTATAAAACCATTACAGTTGGATAAAGATTGGTGTATGATTTAGTTACATATTATTACCCTATTATAAAACCATTACAATTGGCTATAGGTTGGTGTATGACGTTAAGTATCATTACCCTAATATAAAACCATTACAGTTGGCTATAGGTTGGTGTATGACGTTAAGTATCATTACCCTAATATAAAACCATTACAGTTGGCTATAGGTTGGTGTATGACTTAATAACATATCATTACCCTATTATAAAACCATTACAGTTGGTTCTAGGTTGGTGTATGAGTTAGTTACATATCACTACCCTATTATAAAACCATTACACTTGACTAAAGGTTGGTGTATGACTTAGTTACATATCATTACCCTATTATAAAACCATTACACTTGACTAAAGGTTGGTGTATGACTTAGTTACATATCATTACCCTATTATAAAACCATTACACTTGACTAAAGGTTGGTGTATGACTTAGTTACATATCACTACCCTATTATAAAACCATTACA
>NW_013671500.1:0-14522 GCF_000517525.1 Limulus polyphemus | reverse complement strand
CGGAAAAAAATCAATTAACAAACGGAGACGTAACACTATTTTTAAACACCACTGATTTTAATCTGAAACATCTGAAAAAATATAAAAAGATCTGCAGTTAATGTAATTTTTGTAACATGTTTTAGGTATTTTGGTATCTAATGCTTCGTTAACTTTCGGCATGAAGATTATAAAAACAAACATTTTTCTCGTAAGTAATCCACTGAAATATTGTGTGTAATTATTTCCTAAAATGTATTCATTGTAAGTAAAAGTTGAGACTAGTTGTGACACAGGAGTATCTATCGCTATGTTGGATATACAAGGCTGTAATTTAATATCTTATGATTGTTTAGTTCTCATAACAAGAGTGTTAAAAGTTATTTATTTTAAAAGCAATAGTTATGATAAGTTTCGTTACGCAACTGTGTGCGAGTCTTACGTTGTGTATGCAGTTTAATTGTTGTACTAGGCTTTAGTAATATTGTAGACGTCATCTTTCTTGAGGCTTCTAAGTTTTCTCGTTTTGTGTAATATTGTTGCTACTAGAGGGTTATATATTTCTAGATGTTTCTGTCGCGTGTTATAAATACCTGCAAGTACAGAGAGGAAGAAAGTGAGTTAGTAAAAGTAGAGGTCAAAAAGTGAAGTTAGACTGTGTGATTGTCAGTTTAGCCATAACGAGCAATTTTTAAAGTGAGTTTCACAGTTTGTATTCTCGCAACAAAGATAAAGAAGAAGAATTTGTCTTGTCAAAGGTTGTTCTAAAGTAACTGAACTAGTCTGTGTGGATTTTTAAGAAAAAAAAAGAGAATTATTTAAAGCTCTAGATTCAACTGTGGTAAACAGTAGTGTAACAATTTTTTTTTTACAAACGTTTGACTTGTTTTGCATATATATATATTATTTTAAAACAAATGGATTGTATACTGTTCGTTTATTGTTGAAATTTATCGCCAATAAGTCACAGACACCTACTTTAAATAATCCCGGCCCGATGAAAACCTGACACATTAGTTGTTATAAAAGAACTTCCCGATGGTAAGTAATGTCTACAAAATTCATAAGTAAAACAGGTAGTCTGGGTGTTCGCTTTTCAAGTATTCAAGTTTATAAAAATAAACAATGATAATCATTTACTTGCTTTACACTGGATAAATTACGCATTATTAATAAATATATAAAGTTTTAAGTAGAAACTTAAAAATATCAAAGCATGTCCTTTTGTCTAAACAAGTGCTTAGAAGAACGTTGAAATAATTTAAAATGTTAGTGCGACTTCTAAGTCAAACAATAAAAGGTCAAGTCCACTATAATCACACATTGTTGGACAGTGCGATAAAAGGTCAAGTTATTCTCAACTAACGAAAAAAGCATGTTAAACTAACCGCAAACATTGAAACTAGTATTAATAATGATACCAAAACCTGGTCAACATGAAATACTAAATTCATATTTCATTAGGGATGATATATACGCATAGATGGCGCTATTATTTTTTTTTTGCGGATTGACATCATATACGAAAACTGTTGATATCAATATGAAGTGTTAAAAATTACAAAAAATTAACAATTTTTCTGAAATCTATTCTTGAAAATAAACAGTTTGATCAAAAATTTGTTTTTTTTTTTTGCACGTTTAACCATTCAGGAGATACAGAGCGTAACAGACAGACATTTGATTATTATATATATAGATTGTACCCACTGTTTTGGACGAAAGGTAATTGGACGAACGTGAACAGAAAAAAACGCATAATAAGAGGAACGTGTTTGATTATATATTTGTTGCTCGTGTCGGTATTATATATATATATATATATATATATGCATGCATGATTTTATTGTACAATGTAGAATAAATCGAGTTGAATGTCTCCCCCTTTCACACTTCTTATATAAATGATATTTGTCAAAAAAGCGTTCACTTCCATAGCAGTATTTTCTTACACTCAATAAAATGACAAGGAACAATGGCATCCAGTGGGGAAAAAAATCCCAGCAGCTACTTAGCGAAACTAAGCACTCTGATATGCTGGATACATCTATTGCATCAAAAACCAAATATTTTTGCAAATAATGCATTGTATTCACCCTCCTTTGCCTAAAAACAAACGTAATGCAATTCTTGTTATTCAAATAACTCATGGAATGCCAAAGGTTGATTGTATACGACCCACAAGACAACCATTTTGCATATATGCTCTGATTAAAGATATTGTGTTGATTTCACATTATATATATATTTATTCATTACTACTTTTATGAAAATTTTACCGTTGAATTATTTCATCAGGGATCTTGCTAGTATTAATGAATTTCAGATTTCTGAAGTAAACTGCCATGCTACCTTAAATACTAAAATTCGTATTTCACTAGGGATAGTATATACTGATAGATGGCGCTACAAAGCACTCACTTTGTGGAATACTAATTAATGAATCTCAGATTTCTGAAGTAAACTGCCATGCTACCTTAAATACTAAAATTCGTATTTCACTAGGGATAGTATATACTGATAGATGGCGCCACAAATCACTCACTTTATGGAATACTAATTAACGAATTTCAAATTTTTGAAGTTTGTAGTTAAATACAAACCTACACAATGGGCTATCTGTGCTGAGTCTAAAACGAATATCGAGACCTGGTTTCTAGCGTTATAAGTCTACGGACTTACCGCTGTGTTACTGGGTCGCATTTTTCAAGTTATAATTCATGATACCTTTGACTGCGTCAGCTTATACCATTGGAATGCACTACGTGAATTGCCCAACAAACGATAAAGACTGAACTACAGTAGTCCTATGGTCACTCTCCAGTGGAACAAGGTACTATGTAACCTTGAAAAGGTGCTAAAGCTGAACTCTATACGACATCTGGTTGGAGTTTAGAGTGGAAGATCTGTAACAGAAAAGAAGCTATAGATATTGTAATGACATTAATTAGTAGTTCCGGTAGGTGGCGACAGACCTAAATAGCCGGCGATGAATTTATTTTTACTCAAGGAAACGACAACAGTTTCACCTCTCTGAATTTGTCTATTTCAGTCAAATCAAGCATTAGAATGATATCAACGGAACGCGAGAAAAGTTCCTACATATAATTTTTATTTTTCTGTGTCACGTGGTAGTTAAGCTATGAATATGAGTATTCACATACAAGTAGATATGAGCAAAGCGTCTGTTTTATTTGCTGGAGTTCACAACGAATTTCAATGTTGAAATTTCTTTAATGTATCTCAATGTTTCTGCACAGGCAACATTGGACTCCTGAGAGTGGGGTGCCCCCCCCCCCCAATATTCAATTTGTCAGCACAAATTCAAATTTCTGTTGCTAAAATCTTTATTCGTAGTTTTAAGAAAATAATTTCTTGTTGAGGAAAAAAAAATTAAGCAAACAATTAAAAATACCAAGAAAATTTGGTAAAATGTCCGGCAAAGGATGATAAAATTCCCAACTGGACCATGTGACGCACGCTAGTCTGCCGACGATTCTAGTAGTTTTAGCATTTTATTTTCACCTGCACCCTTTCCGTTTAAGAATATCGCAAATTAATGTTTATTCATACAACGTTTTTTAACTTTATGCACAACAAAGGGTCAAAGTGCGCATGTCACAACCTTTAACATAATTACATTCCAAATTTAACTGAACAATTTTATTATTATTAATTTAGCAGTGATAGACTGGAAGGAGGGCAGCTAGTTAACACCAGCCACTGGCAACTCTTGGGCTACTATTTTAACAACGAATATTGGGATTGACCTTCACCTTATAGCGTCTTCACGGCTGAAAGGGCGATCATGTTCGGTGATAGAGATTCGAACTGGCGAGCCGAGCGCCCTAACCACCAGCCCGTAAATAATTAGGTGAACCAAAATTGACTGAAGAAACAAACAAACTAGAAGCATGACAAGATAAAAAAATAGGTTTAAAAATACGCTTCATTCGCCTCTAACTAACCATTAAAAGATGACACATTAAAGGTTTTGTTGCTGTTGTTTTTTGCCCATCCCGTATTCTTCGAACTAATAGATTCGAAATATCTTATTAATTAAATCCTGTATCTTTACTGAAAAAAAAAAATATCAATTTTCTGTATTTCCTGATATAGTCCTAGTGCCACAACGGGAAAAAAAATATATCAATTTTCTGTATTTCTCCGGATATAGTCCTAGTGCCACAACGGGAAAAAAATATATCACTTTTCTGTATTTCTCCTGATATAGTCCTAGTGCCACAACGGGAAAAAAATATAACAATTTTCTGTATTTCCTGATATAGTCCTAGTGCCACAACGGGAAAAAAATATATCAATTTTCTGTTTTCTCCTGATATAGTCCTAGTGCCACAACGGAAACAAATTATAAATTTTCTGTTTTCTCCTGATATAGTCCTAGTGCCACAACGGGAAAAAAATATATCAATTTTCTGTTTTCTCCTGATATAGTCCTAGTGCCACAACGGGAAAAAAAATATCAATTTTCTGTTTTCTCCTGATATAGTCCTAGTGCCACAACGGAAAAAATATATCAATTTTCTGTTTTCTCCTGATATAGTCCTAGTGCCACAACGGAAAAAAATCAATTTTCTGTATTTCCTGATATAATCCTAGTGCCGCAACGGATTGCGATAATAATTTTAGGTCTTTTTTTTTCTTTCTTTGTTGTATTTGTCTGTTTGATTTCAACTGTTTGAATCACAGGAAATATATTATTCATTATTTTATTTGTTTGTTTGTAATTACGCACAAAGCTACACGATGGGCTATCTGTGCTCTGCCCACCACGGGTATCGAAACCCGGATTCTAGCTTTGTAAGTCCGCAGACATACCGCTGAGCCACTTGGGTTTATTTATTTTTAAACAATAAATACAAACTATGGCGGAAAGATGTTGATTGAAATTGTAGTAATCATAAATGTAAATATTTTAGGTATATGTATAAATAAGGCCATACATGTTTTAGGTATATGTAAAAATAAGGCCATAAATGTTTTAGGTATAGGTATAAATAAGGCCATAAATGTTTTAGGTATAGGTATAAATAAGGCCATACATGTTTTAGGTATAGGTATAAATAAGGCCATAAATGTTTTAGGTATAGGTATAAATAAGGCCATACATGTTTTAGGTATAGGTATAAATAAGGCCATAAATGTTTTAGGTATAGGTATAAATAAGGCCATACATGTTTTAGGTATAGGTATAAATAAGGCCATACATGTTTTAGGTATATGTATAAATAAGGCCATAAATGTTTTAGGTATATGTATAAATAAGGCCATACATGTTTTAGGTATATGTATAAATAAGGCCATACATGTTTTAGGTATATGTATAAATAAGGCCATACATGTTTTGGGGGTTTTTCTTTAAGTGGAGAGCTATACAATGGACTATCTGCACTGTGTCTTCCGCGAGTATCGGACCCTATATTTTAGCGTTATAAGTCTGCAAGTTTGGTGTGGGGAGCGGTCCAAAGTTGAATGATTACACAGTGTGTAGAATACGTTCCGTTCTATCATTTTCTCCCAGAGACTTGTTCAATTGGTGTATATGTGAATGTCCCAGGTATGTGGGACAACAGGATTTAACGTAGTTTAACCCGGAAGAGGAATGTTTAACCCAAGGACGTTTCAGGCACGTGAAGGAAAAGATTGTGCATAACATACATTCAAACCTATTATAAGTTTCAAATATTTTAACAGTTAGACAAAATAGATAAGCTTGTAATAATAGGGTTGAAGTGATTACGATATTTGTGAAAGAGTTGTCCCTTCCCCAGTGCTTCAGTCTAAGTCCCCCAATGGCTTAGCAGTAAGTCTGAAGGCTTATAACGTTACAAACCGGGTTTCGATGCATGCCGGTGAGGGGGCACAGCATAACTGGCCCATTGTAAAACGAAATATTTTAGTGATTACGTTTATAATAAAGACAATAGTTTTCACTTACAAATCACGTTATAATTTTGTTTAACAAAATTAGCCTTAAGTATGTAGACTTTAACCAATTCTTCACGTTGATAGATAAAAGACTCTCCTACTACAGTAAAACTGTAAAACTCATAACTTATTTAAAACTGGTAAACGGGTAATTTTAAGGGGAATACATTTTCTTTAAAATGACAACACTCTAGCGGAGGTTATGAGCTCATGAGTCTCTTTGTGAGTTATATTGTGCCTGAAGTTGTGAGTTATTTGATTGGATTTGTTAGTAACTCAGTTCAGTTTTGGGAATATTAAATTTGTGTTCTCGACGAAGTAATAAATGATAGACTATACATCGAGTATAACTCAAGAAATTAGCAAGTAAGTGAAACTGTTGTGTTAGAATCTACCGTGAATTTGACATATCACTAAAAGTTAGTTGGTCTACCGAAGATTACATTTTTGATATTATTAAGTGAACTGAATTTTGTATTTTTTTATAGCCAAAAGAGCCCGCCCAATAATAGAAAATGTTCAAATAATATGATCACATGATCGCCTTATGCGTTTATGAGTAACAATACAAGTAGTGTCTGCTTAGAAAGAGGGTAAAGGCTAGTCAGGTTATCATTCACGTAAGTCAAAGTCTAGTACGAAACGTTTTGTCTTTACTATTATTGCGTGATAGAAAGAGATGAACTCATTTATCACTCATAATTAGGCCCTTAGAATTTTTAGCCACTGAAACGCAACTCTGAATTCTATAGATTAGTAAACGATTTCCTGCTTTGCTTGTTTAGACAAATGTGGTTTCTTTGCACTTTGCACGCACGAGAGGAGAATGTTTCGTTACATTTATGACGATTGTTTACAAGTAAACCAGCTTTCGTGATGTATTTTGTGTTATTTGTTTTTAGAACTATAGACAAATATTAATTTAGGCTAATAAGAATTTTTATAGGTTTAAGAAAAAGCTTTTTTTCAACCTGTTACAACTTCAGTTCAATCACAATAATTGTTTAACAAGAGTGTTCATAATTTGAGCAGGTAAGTGACATGTCGTGCAGGGATGCGTTAACTGAATGCTTTGTTTGTTTGTTATTAAGCACAAAGCTACAGAATGTACCAAACACGGGTATAAAAAACTGGTTTTTAATGTTATAAACCTTTAGACTTAGCGCTAAGCCACTGAGGGGGTAACTGAATGGAATGTGATTTAATGTTTCAAGTTTGTTTGTGTAGAATTTTATATTCGTCAATAACGGGTTCATACTGAAACTTCATCGAAATAGTTCGGCTCGTGCGTTAAAAGATTGCTTGATTACCATTATAATGACATGCGTTATAAAATTGCTTGATTACCATTATAATGACATGCGTTAAAAATTACTTGATTACCATTATAATGACATGTTGAATTTGAATTTAATGATAATAAAAAAACATGAATTTTTTATTACATTTTAACTCAATCTATTCTTCAGTAAGAACAGTGAGAATGTGACTAAACTTCTAACGATACTGCTCATCTCTCGGTCTATTCTTCAGTAAGAATAGTGAGAATGTGAATAAAACTTCTAACAATACTGCTCATCTCTCGGTCTATTCTTCAGTAAGAACAGTGAGAATGTGACTAAAACTTCTAACAATACTGCTCATCTCTCGGTCTATTCTTCAGTAAGAATAGTGAGAATGTGAATAAAACTTCTAACAATATTGCTCATCTCTCGGTCTATTCTTCAGTAAGAACAGTGAAGATGTGACTAAAACTTCTAACAATATTGCTCATCTCTCGATGTATTCTTCAGTAAGAACAGTGAGAATGTGACTAAACTTCTAACGATATTGCTCATCTCTCGGTCTATTCTTCAGTAAGAACAGTGAGACTGTGACTAAAACTTCTAACAATACTGCTCATCTCATTTGTATTGTCCATGGAAGCGCAAAATGAAGTAATGATTATTTTTAGTCTTATTTTGATATAATAAGACTTTTTGCAGGCACAGCATGTCCCATCGTACCCAGTACGTCTTTTTTATTGTTCCACTGAGCTACTGTCTGCCATAAGAACCATTCTGCAGGATTCCTGATCCATTCAATAATCAGTAGCTTTGTATTCATATCACTTGCCCGAGCATCTTTCAGTTGAGTGTTGTACCACATTAGTTCTTCGTCATCTGTGAATTTATTCTGCTCTGTTGAGCTTTTGGTTAGTTGTCTTTATTGCCTTGTGTTTCCCTCTATTTACAGTATTTACATTCTTTTGTAATTCAAAAATCTTCGAGATATTGCATCATCATGTATATGGTTCCATCTAGGGCAACATTGTTGAAGTTGTTCTCCTGAAAATTCTGAAGTCATCTTGCTGTCTGTATTGTGGAAGTTCATCAGCAACTTCCAAGCTGCATGATTTGATGTAGAGTAAATTTGTCGAAATAGGTAATAACTGATATTGCTCAGCTTGAATAAGACAAGTATTTCTATTCAATTTGTACAATATTTTCTTTCTGTGGAGTTATTGCCTTACTAAAGGAGGTGTTCACATGTTCTTTTCCATGTTCTACTAGTGATAACACTTCTTCCACTCCAAGATCACTTGCATCTGTATCTATTACAATTGGATGGAGAAATAGTGGGGGCAGCATGGACTGGTGGTTAGTACTTTGAACTCGTGGTCAAAAGGATGAAGGTTTGAGGCTTGCTTAGGACATTTTGTGTCCTTGAGCAAGTCACTTTACCCCGATTGCTTTAGTTCACTCAGCTGTATAATTGGTTTCTGAGAATTAACCTGCGATGGACTGGCATTTCATCAAGACGGACTGTGTTATAATTATCATCCACTTGTGCCACAGGAAACCAGGGTTACAAGTCAGACTTATGTGCTTTCCAAAGGCGTGACAAGGATTAACTTACTTCTTACAGGAGTAGTGATTAGTTTTTAGTCAATCTGTTAAATGGTTATTCACAATTAGCAATCCAACAAAACTGGTTTAGTTTTTCTAGTTCTTTGTGTAGAGGATGAACTAAGTCAAAGAATGATTTTGTAAAACGATCATAGTAGAAACACAATCGAATATATCCTCTTACTCATGCAAGTTCTGTTGTGTTGGACAGATTTAATGTTTACTGGACATGCACAAGTAAACTCACTCATTGAAACACTTCACAAACCTGGAGACACGCCTTAATGTTCTCCTTCTTTAACCAATCAGTTACTTTTTCTTAACCCATTACAAATATCGGCAAAAATCTTTCTATGTGTGATGTATCATTCAAATAGATGAGTACAAGATTCCAATGTATTCTGGGGAGAAATTGAAATGCAACAGATACATGACACAATTCAAATGATAACACACAAAAAATTGCCACAGTCCACTTCCTGTAGTAAAAGCTATCTTTCCTTGATTGACTTCATCAACTTGCATTTGACAATATACACTCTTCGCATCCAATGTTGAAAGTCATTTTGAGTCAGATAAAGCATCCAAAGTAAAATAAATCCTTGAAAGGAGTTTGAATCCTTCTTTGTGACTTCATTCATGTTCTAGTAGTCAAAACCTTATACATGTATATCCACACTTCTTCTTCCCAAGTAGAAAAGATAATGCCCAAGGACTAGAGCTTAGTTCTCTAACTCCCTGTTTCTTCATGCCTTATATTTCTTTGAAATGTCCATTCTAGTCTGTTTTGCAAGTGGGAGTCATTTGGGCAATTCGCATTGTCAATCTGATGAAATGCTATGATGTCCACTGGAGAAAGTTTCTGATGAAGTCGTGACATTTTTGCCATTGCAACTTTCACGGGTAATTTTCTTTGTGCGAGGTTTAACGTCATACTTTGTATATATTTTACCTAAGATGAATACTTCTGATGTTCTTGATTGTAGAGGTACTACGTGTATAACCTCATATTTTGTAATGGTCAGAATCGACTTGAATCTCATTGTTTGTAGCATTCAGGGCCCTAATAATCACAAGTTTATGATAATATCCTTATTCTTTAGATCCACAAGAATCTTTTTTTTTCAACCAATAACCTCTCAGGACACGTTGGAACGTTTAGTTGTAATAAGTCAAAGTATAAGTATTTGACTTCTTAGCTGTAAAATAACAGCCCCCCTGGAATTGAAGTGCAAATTGTAGAGTTGTAATTATTTTGACCACAAACTGTGAAAACTGTTTTAAACGAGTGTAACAATGTTTCTAAATGAAGTATATTCCCTATATGAAACCATATTACCCTCACATGTCGTGTAGAGAATATTTTCACAGTGAGGGTAACTTCACATCAGTCCATCTTCTTGCTTCATCTGTCAAGGAAATTTCTAAATGGCATCTGCGTTAAGATGTCAACGAATCCATCATTTCATGTGGAGAATCTTGATAACATAATTGGGCAAATATATTCACAAATTTAACAAGCTTATCTATCCTTTTTACTCTGCCCCTAAGCTTTGCTTGAGAACTTCCTTCTGATGTAACAATCCAAATCTGGATTCAAGTTTTCAATGACCAAAGTCTCTTTGATTAATAAAATACGGTCGTTTTCGGCAGTTCCAATCATTCATAATTGTTCAATAGTTACTGAAATATTACTACTATCAATCACTCCAAATGTGTTTGATAAGGTGTCTGAAAATGTCTGGTAGTTGTTTGGACTATCAGTTGGAATGTTGCTTAATATTGTTAAACTGGTCCTTTTAAACATTCAACATCATGAATATCTTGCTATACATTTCGCCTATCTTCTTTATTATTTGAAAATGCACATGATATACTTCCCAGCATATTTTCCCCACCAAAGTCTGTCGGTTTTTTCATTGGGTGATGCTGTTGAACTGGCCCTCTATACTTCATAACTTGATGAGATATTGGGGTATTTGGAGTAGTCCAGGAAGATCTTGCAGCTACAAGTGGAACAGCAGTAGTGGTAACAGGTGTAGACCAGATGGGTTCTCCTATTCCATATTTCGTAGTTAAAGCAATAATTCGTTATCAAATGTTGTTGGTTTAATCCTTGCATTACTCATTCATTTTCTCGACATTTTTCTCTTGATTTCTTAACATTTATATCTCTTTGTTCTTGATCTTCTTTCCACTGTTTACCATTCTATCAAATTTTCAATCTCATTTTCAGATGTATCTGGAACTTTATATTTACCAAAATAATCCCTCTCCTGATAACATTGTTGTGATAGTGATAGTTCAATACTTACTCGTAACACAGGCGTTATATTTCTTCAAGTTCCATATTTAGTGTAACCAACATTTGTCGATAGGTCTAGCTTCACGAATAAACTATATCTAACAGAAATTTCACTTAATTCCTCATTTCTTGTCTATTTTTCGAAGAAACACAAATTTAATATTCACAGCACTTAACTAACTATCTGACAGTAAAAATAACTTATTAACTCATGCAGGTTATTCAATAACTTACTAACAATGACATGAACTCAATAACTCGCTCTAATAGACTTTATGTATATATACATATCGGCAAAATAATTTCCTAAAATTCCACACTCCTCACGTTACTCACACTTCCTTCTGGCTAAACAACAATATAAACATCTGGAAACGACTGGATAAAAAAGCATAGGCTACAAAAATAGCCCTCGATCCATATCAAAGTGTAAGATGTGAATAAGATTGTTTGCTCCTTTTCCTACCCTTGAAATTCTCCTGTTCGACCGTAAGCCACGTGACAACCACAGCCAAATTAAGGTCACGGCGGAATGTCGTGTATCAGAATCATATTTTGACATTTTGTAAATAGTGTGACGCCACTGAAACTTGATCACTTGAAATATGGATCAACGTCGGACCAGGATCATCTAGAAAGAGAACCACAGCAAGCGATATAACCAAAAAGGATATCCATAAAAGTGAAACAAGTCACGTGTACACAAATTGCTTCCATGGCATACTTCAAGCGGCTGGAGAACGAAACAGGTATTAATGCTTTCCCTACGAAGACACACTGATCAACAGGTATTAATGCTTTCCCTACGAAGACACACTGATCAAGTCATTGGATGCAGCGCCTACAGATTTCTGTGAGATTGAACAATTCAAAACTGGGAAACCGGTCATCCTCGTATACTAGATGGATTATTGAAAGTATGCAGGATATATAGTGTGCTTTGGACATTCCATCTTTACAAAGCAGCTACAGGACTATTGTACAGATGCACAGTCATCAAATAGGGCGTGACAAAAATTAGAGAAAGTCGTTAAAATATTTTGTACTCAATCCTTTGTAATTTATGATATACGATGGCGTAAACATGTTACCTTCTAATTTCCAAAACAGGCGAGGTTAAAAGTTATGGATAAATCCTATAATTTCTATTAACTTTCTAAAGAACCTCATTTATTTTAACTTTATACTTATTTATAATTTTCTTTAACGTATAGAATTTTGTGATAACAAGTATAAAAACAACTATAACATTTTGTATATTGTTACGTCTCCGTTTGTTAATTAACTTTCCGTAACTTCGTTCCGACGAAACTTTAGCGACACAAGTCCTTACTTAATAAACTGGTTTATTCTTTCTGAATATAACTTCACGATACACTTGATTTCAACATTCGCGCTAAAACAAACGCTATAACGAACGTTAACTTCAACAATACTTTCTTACTGCAGATCAATTACTCACTACCTACACACATTCTTATTATCCCGTCACGTTGTCACCCTCTTTTATATATCAGGCTACCCTATATCTAGTAAATACTAGAGCATTCGCCAAGGTACAGGATAGTTCTAGAAAAAAGGTGGCGCCACACCAGTCACGTGACCTCGATGACGCAACAATATAAAGTTTTATTTTAATGAGTATGATCTATACATGTGGCTGTGGTTACAAAGACAAAATAAAATGAAATACGTTTAATGTCAGTTATTTCCATAACATTCACAAAAAAAAGAGGAGATTCTCAAATGTGCTTTAAAAACGAAGTTTGTTTGTTTCCCTGGTGTAACAACATTGCCCTAAAAAGTATCTTGGTAAGGTGGTGAGACGCCTTGGCGACAAGCAGATACGGGTTGTTGGTTGCTAGGTGACTAGAAAACTCATTTTTGATTTGTTTTAAAATATAATTTCTCAAAAACATTAGCTGAAATGAGCTAAGAACCATTTTGTACAACATTCGAATGTCAGGTAAAAATTCAAGAACGAAATTTCTTTTATTCATTTTTGTTCATTTAAACGTTATTTAGCTAATAATGATAATAATTTCAGCTGCAACTGGTTGTTACGTCTGTATAGAGTAACGCAGCGTAAAGTTTTAATAACAGTTAATTACATATGGTTTTAAAGCACTTTATCAATCTTTAGTGCACCCGTATTTTTCTTACACCAAAAAACTCATATTCTGCAACAACAACAAAGAACCTGTCTTCCACGTCATAGTTGTTGTTAACTTTTTATTTTTAGAATGTACGTTCACGCTTGAAAAGAACTTCGAGACTGTGAAGAGGCTACACGTAAACGTTGTTAACATCAGTCGACGTGAAGAATTTGTATTCAGCTGATATATCTGTTTCTTGGTTTAATTGAACAGTTTTATATCAAAAACAGAAGTGTACCTAGGGCTAAGTGAACAATATGTACGCCATAGAAGTATACCTAGGGCTGAGTGAGCAGTAGGTACTTAAACTACAGAGGTGTACCTAGGGCTAAGTGAACAGTGGGTACTTAAAGTACAGAAGTGTACCTAGGGCTAAGTGAAAATAGGTACTTAAACCACAGAAGTGTACCTAGGGCTAAGTGAACAATATGTACGCCATAGAAGTATACCTAGGGCTGAGTGAGCAGTGGGTACTTAAACCACAGAAGTGTACCTAGGGCTAAGTGAAAATAGGTACTTAAACCACAGAAGTGTACCTACAGAAGTGTACCTAGGGCTAAGTGAGTAGTGGGTACTTAAACCACAGAAGTGTACCTAGGGCTAAGTGAGTAGTGGGTACTTAAACCACAGAAGTGTACCTAGGGCTAAGTGAGCAGTGGGTACTTAAACCACAGAAGTGTACCTAGGGCTAAGTGAAAATAGATACTTAAACCACAGAAGTGTACCTAGGGCTAAGTGAACAACATGTACGCCATAGAAGTATACCTAGGGCTGAGTGAGCAGTAGGTGTTGTCAAGAGTGACGAAAATATGGCAATGTTCAGGTTTCTGTGGACTGTATTCTCACTTGAAAGTGAATAGGTCAGTTTCTGTGTATAGCAAGTTAAAGTTATATCAAGCGTATGTTAGAAATGTGTTGAGTTCAGAAGAATATGAATTATGGATTTTACAAATATGTATATGAATGATACATATATGAGTTAATTAAAGTAAACTATTTTTACACTACTCCAAGAAACTTATTAAACTTAACAGGGATATCTTTATTGATGAACATAGTCTCTACAACAGGGGCTGGTTTAATTAACGGAGCTATCTTTGTTGATGAACAGAGACGCTACAACAGGGGCTGGTTTAATTAACGGAGCTATCTTTGTTGATGAACAGAGAAGCTACAACAGGGGCTGGTTTAATTAACGGAGCTATCTTTGTTGATGAACAGAGTCGCTACAACAGGGGCTGGTTT
>NW_013671499.1:46470-58896 GCF_000517525.1 Limulus polyphemus | reverse complement strand
TATCGTAGCGTCTTACTTTTACTAAATTTCTTGGGGAGGCATGCCCCCCAGACCCCCATAGCGTTAGCTGATAGTGCTTCGCATAATATGTATTGGCTTTTGATCTCACAAACTAGAACCCCCATTCAAACGTTTTGAGTACCAAGGTTAACATTCAGTTCTATCAAGTTTTGATAGAATTAAAACGGAAATTATGATCAGCCTTTAAAACACTTTTAAAGCAATACTTGCGGTAATAACTTTTGTTTTAATCCACAAAGTTCAGGACCTAGGCCTATCATTAAAACCTTTTACTGTATCACTATAAGTGTATTTACAACAACAAAAACTTTTAATAGTCTTAAATCAGGTGAAAAGATTGGCAAGGTAAAACCCACTGGATTCTGTAAAGGGAAAAAAAACTATACAAAACACGGGACTCATAAATAACACTAAAGGTTGATGTCCCGCAACAAAGTTTAAGGTTTTGGCTTCTGTAATGTAAATAAACCCTTTGACACAATACATTAACTGTTATATTGGAATCAAGAACGTTTTGTAATTTTCAACTTTACTGATCAAACAACACTTTACTAACCACAGCTTTTCTACGAACAAGGCCTTACCTAATTTATTTTTGTGGTAACTAACGTCTTTATAAAACAGGTGACAACTACTAATTCAAAGAGGTGTGCCACTGTTTAAACTTAACAATGACCTAGAAATATATTAGTATAACGGTTTATTTCACGTGTTATACTGCACGGTCCGACCACGTGGCAGCTTTAATCGTATTTATGTGTGTTGTTGTTTTTCTTGTTTTTTTATGATAGTGTTTTTTTATATATATATTATGAGATATACTGCCAATTTGTGGTTTAATATGATATCAGGTATCGTGGGTTCCGATTACACAGGCCTGCGAATTTAAACTTCCTAAAAGTTGTTTTGGTTTTAATAAATAACAGAATTTTCATAATTCAGCTACGCAGATTTCGGAAATAATATTCTTTTTTTTCTATCACGTAAGGATTTTTTACAAACCTGGAAGGAAAAAAACTTACTTAGATCAAATTATTATTTCGTTTACCACAATGAATTTTTTTATTATATTTCTTAACAAAAATACAAACAAAGGGAAGAACACTGATGTCAAACGAATATGCATCCTCATTCATTCTCCTTTTGTTTTGTTTTTGTCAAAGCTACGTCTTTTAGTCCCAAAACTACGTGTTGTGGCCTTTCTTTTATGTATTGCATTATGATGTTTTGTGAAAAATATGTGCGTGATGGAGAAAAATAGATATTATTTTCGGATTCAGTATACAGGAATTTCTGTAGAACATGTAACAATTTCAAGACAATAAAACCATCGCAGGCCTGTATTATAGATGCTGATTAGTTAGGAAAAAATGCTCATATTGGTCAGCCAATACTCTAAGTAAGATATGTGTCTAAAATACGGAAAATTGAGAGAATAACAGATTATTCTCCCACAGATATCTAACATTTATATTTAGAATAGTTTCACTACAGTTAAATATAATTCTTTAAAAAAAAAAAAACGTAGCCACTCAGCGATAAGTCTGAGGGCTTATATTTATAACGCTAAAACGATACACGCAATGGACAGATCACAGATAATATATGTAGTTTTGCGCTTAACAACAAATAGTAAACGTGCCACGTGATTTTGGGATGCTATTCACCCTCTATAACAGTACTTAGCTGTTATTATTATCACTGTTTCCTGTAAATTCAGTAGACTGAATTAAATCAAATGCAATGATAACCGCCTAGTGTGATAAATCCAAATCATATAACTAAGCAGTTGTAGTGTGTATTCACAGTATTGGGCTTAAAATTTGTGACAAAAATCAGATCAACTCAAAATGTACTTTTTCTTAAAGTTCCTCTTCATTTGTTTCTTTTGAATTCGAAATCAGAGGCGTGTAAAAATACCATTCCAGATCTATCCAAATAGATAATCGAAATGGACAAATTAAATACGGGAAAATGAAATCTAAAGCTAACCTCATTTTTATCAAAAATGTTAGGCCTATTAGTTTTTAATGCTTCGTTTGTTTTCAGTGTTTAAACTTTTATTTATTGCATCTACTGCCTTTTTTTTTACTTTTAGGTTATAAGACAATGGATTATTGAATAGTGTTTAACACTTTTAATACATTTAAAAATAAACACCACAATTATTATTTTTTCCAAAATTTTCATTGTTTTTAAAGTATAGTGTAGACTGTAGATGTGATCTTTTTAAGGCCTGTGACTGTTGTGTATCAAATGATTTTTTTAACACAATATTTTTAAATGCCATGCATTAAAATAATGGATAATGTGTATTCTGCCATCTAAAATGATGAGGTATTTACAGAAAAGGAAACCTTAAACAACAGCTACAAAATAAACATTACGTTGTTTTGTTGTTGTTTATAAAAGCTACTAAATATTATGTTCGGAAGTCAGCTTAAAATTGGATAGCGTATTTTGTGTAAAATAAACTCATGATTAATGTCATTTATCTATACACACTACATCAGTTCTTTGAAGAGCAAATGAGTGTTGAGATAAAAGAAAGATGAAATGGATTATTCCGGTAAACAAATAAATATTTATCTGCGAGTTTGGAAGATATGAAAATAAAGAAGTTTAAAATATATACTTTAATTATATTAGACGCAAGAAATGTTCTTTCTTATAATAACTTGCCACCGTTTTCATTTTCGTTTTAGATAATCAAAAGTTTCTACACAATGAAAGTTAGTAATAAACTCCACTTTTATTGGATCTAAATATAGTGGAGCGTTACCTGTTGAAAATGTAACAAAAGCAGTACTAGTACGAGTTGGTACACAGAAGAAAAAATCACAGTTCTAATTGATTTATATAGGTCACCACTCTGATTCACGATTATTTACGCTATACCTTGGGTTACGGCTGGTACCAAGGTTAGTCTTGGTTCATTGAAAACGTTTTTATTTGTGTTATAATCAGGCATGGTAAAAAAAAGGTTGTTAAATAAACGTACGTTAAACGTCCACGTTGAAATAGTAAGCATACTTTATTACTGTTACGTCTCTGGTTGTTAGTTAATTTTCCGTAAAAATTATTTCCGAAGAATTTTTAGCGATACAAGTCCTTTCTTAAATAAAACTGGTTTATTCTTTCCGAATACAACTTTGCAATACACTTAATTTCCACATTCGCGCTATAACAAACGCTATAATTCACAACGAACGTCTCACGTGCTCGACTCAACTGTCAATTACACACTACACTACATTGTTACCGTCAGTTCTTACCGGTCTTATATATACAAGACAACCGCATATCTAGTAGCCTCTCGAGACTTCAGGAAGGGACGTGAACGTTCGAGAATATGACGTTACGTCTCTGGTCGTTAGTTAATTTTCCGTAAAAATTCCGAAGAATTTTTAGCGATACAAGTCCTAGAACCACGTGACCCCGCTGTCGTAACATTACAATATACTTACGAAATATAAAATAAAACAAGCTTTCTCACACGATTGTGTAGACAATCAATAATTTAACCAGAATTTAACTATCTGTCTATTTATGTAAAAACAACTACATTTACAGACTTTTAACACTAAATCACCTTCACGGGCGCCCACAGCAATATTTTAGGGGGAAGGGGCAAAACATGTATGTAGGGGATTAGATTTTACAGTGTAAATCAACAGCCCAAAATAATGTGTGTTTAAACGCAAACACGAATTTACAGTTTTAATAAAAATTACTAAAAATATTTAGTTTAATTACGATGTTAAGCTTACGTCATAATACGTGCATTTGTGTGAAATGTAAGGGACAAATGCCCCCCTCTTGCCCCTTCCTGCGAGCGCCAATTGGCACCTTTAAGATCACATCAGGGGGATAATTTACAATGAGACAGAAAAAGTGATTAAACCCTGAACTTTGCTAAGTGCGCAAAACTATTTACACAAGGTTTACCTGCATATAATCGTCCCTAATTTTCACCTTATGGGCCAGAGGTAAGGTCACTAGCCAACAGCACCCACCGCGCAACTTTTGGGCTACTCTTGTGTGACCAAATAGTGGGATTTGACTGCCATCCTTATAGCGTATCCGTAGCCACAAACCATAATTGATTGATAATACGAGACGCCCGCAAATATTTAAAGGAGTTAACAACCTAGCAGAAGTTATTGTCGTTATGTAGGAGAAAAAACATAAAATTCTGAAGAATACATGCTTAGATATATGGAATGAGATTAAAAGTAGACAGTGTTTATTTAAAATACAAAATTCGTTTTTTTTTTTTTTTATTTGGACATCATGTCAGTCCGTACAATGTCTAAAGGAACCTTCTATATGATATTAAGTTCACCGAAAAGTTTCAGTTACGATATTTTCGCCCAAAATTTGTTTCAAGTGTTTAGTATTAAGCACAAGGTTGCACAATGAACTATCTTGCAAAGATCGAACTCCAACTTTTAATGTTTATAAGCCCTTAAGCGTACCAGTGGACATTTAATGAAAATATCAAGGGACTTAAATCAGAATATGAAATATAAAAATAGCTCTAAATATGTGACTTGTTGTAACAAATATAAAACCCATTAAGTAATCAAGTATATTTTTAAAAGTTGAAAAACATATATAATGAAACACGATAATAATTCCCTTACTGTATAAAGTTAACTTTCTATTGTATTCCGATGTGGTAAACCACTTTCACTGTAGAAAAAAAATAACATCAATGAAGATATAAATAACTTCCATTAAACGGTGACTGTTGCCTTATTTCAGAAACCTTTGATTTAAATCTTCAGAATACTGTTACGACAGCGGAAGTCACGTGATTCTGGTAACACGTGATGAGTTTCTAGAAGGATCGGGGAACATCACGAATAATCCAGTATTTGCTAGACGCCCTCTATTCTTGTATATATAAGCGCGCCAGATAAAGCGAGACAATTAATCGGAAAAGAATTGCAGACAGACAGAGACGAACAATTGAGTCAAGCGCGATAGTGACCGTAAGTAAAGTGCGTGAAATTATAGCGTGTGTTTAAGTTAAAATGACTGTGGAAATTAAGTGTATTGTAAAGTCGAGTTGAGAAAGAATAAACTAGTTTTATTTAAGAAAGGACTTGTATCGCTGAAGTTTCTCGGAAACAATTTCTACGGAAAATTAACAAACGAACACAGAGACGTAACAATACTAAAATATTACTGTAGATATTATGAAATAATCTACAGGTATTATCATTAAAATACTTCATTTAAACACTATTAAGATCGACTCACTTACCGATGAAGAAACAAAAATAGCGCGTTAATTCGATGGATCTTTGGGGTTTTAATTTATTATTCTGTTTAATCAAGAGTATTTGCATAAATACCTTACCAGTGTTGTCGTATCAGCTCAAAGCTAATGTGTGTTTCGTAGTCTAGTATTAGGTGGCCATATTAAATGCTTATTCTTAATATATTTATATTAAATGATGAGAAGTACTTAGGCCTATCCTCATCATGTATACATTAGCGATCTAATTCACATAGAAGGCCATTTTTGAGCCAATTTTTCGCAAAATAATTTAGCGAATTATGTAGGAGTCTATCAGAGACAGCTTGTATATTTGTATAATTGTGTTTTGGCGTGTCTATCCATGTCGGGGATAAATATTAAACTACTGGAAGTATGTATGTTTTGTTGAAGTTCCGTTATTTTTTTTTCCCCGTTAGATTTCCTGGCATAATTCGTACGTTGCCAAACATTTTTAGAATATTATTTGTGTGTTTAACCCACGTTAATTTAGAAACGTAGGTTAATCCTAGAAACTTAGCTGATGTTGTGGTCTGGAGAAGTGTTTCATTCATGTATAGTTTGGATGGGTCATTTTATGAGTTTTGTTAGTTTTGCGAATTCTACCAATTGAGTTTTGGGGACGTTTATTTTAATACGGTATTTTTGGCAATATTCTACGATATTATTTAATTTGGGTTGTTGTTTGTTGTTGCTATTGAGGGTGTAGGAGCACTTCTCCAGACTACAGCATCATCAGTAAATTGTGAAGAAAAGCCTGGATTTGGATCCTTAAGGGGCATATTACTTACGTACATGATGAATAAGATAGGGATGGCCAAGTGGTTAGGGCGCTCGACTCGCAATCTGAGGGTCGCGGGTTCGAATCCCCATCCTACCAAACTTGCTCGCCCTTTCAGCTGTGGGGGCCTTAAAATGTGACGGTCAATCCCACTATTCGTTAATAAAAGAGTAGCCCAAGAGTTGGCGGTGTGTGGTGATGACTAGCTGCCTTCCCTCTAGTCTGACACTGCTAAATTAGGGACGGCTAGCGCAGATAGCCCTCGTGTAGCTTTGCGCGAAATTCAAACAAACAAACAAGATAGGGTTAACTACCCCTCGTTGAGGGACATCTGCCTCTGGAGTAAATGACTCCGAGAAGGTTCTCTCTACTTTTATTTTACATTTTCTGTTGTCCAGAAAGTTTGATAGCCAGCGAATAATACTGCACGTTAGTTCCATTAGTGACAGACGGAACCTCATACCATTGTGCCAGACAGCGTCGAACACTTTCGAGATGTCGAGAAAACATGCACCAGTGCATTCTTTATTATTAAAACTATCTATGATTGCTTCTGTTGGTCTAAGTTTGAATTTTCTAAATCATTTTGTATTTCTGGTAGTTTCGAAGTGATCTCCAAGATTATTCTTTTTAAAATTTTGCCTATACAGCTGGTCAGGCTGATCGGGCGGTAACTATTCGGTTTATTCACTGGCTTCATATCTTTGTGGAACATTAGTAAAACCCTTGTTTCCAAGAGACAGGGACGTATTCAGAGTTTAGTGATAGGTTAAAAAGGGCTGTTAAATGTTCAAACAATCTCTGAGTGCCTTTTTTCAGGAGGATAGCCTGAATTGCCATCTTCTTCTGGAGCTTTGTTTCTGTTCCTTTAATCGCTTGTTTAACTTCTATTTCCGTTATGTTTTTTGTCATCTGATGTGTTGCATGATTCTCGTTTGTGATATCATTTATTTGATCATTTTGTACGTTAGCAGGGAATTGCGGTGTGTGTACGATTTTTGTTTTGTGTTACGTAGTTGTTCACCTCGTTAAAGAAATGTGTATTCATGTCTGGTTCATGGTGTGTCCGTAAAGTGTGTTGTAAGTGCTCTTTAAATGTTTCCGCCTTTTCAAAGTTATTGTGTGCCAAATTGTTACGTGTTTCTAGAGGTGGGTAATTTCCATTGGTGTTTCCTGTATTTGTGAATCGTTTTAAGTGTGTTAAGAATTGTTTTGGGTCGGTTGTTTCGTTTAATAGTGACCAGAAATGATCTCAACTATCTTATTTTTGTTCTTGGACTTTTCTGAGTGTATTTATTTGTTTTTTAACTGTGGGATTTCTATTTTGCATGTATTAGTAAGCTTTTAAGTCTTTTTTTTTATATCATTGTTATTAGTTGTGTGTGTGACGTCGATAATTCTTCATAGCCTACTAATTCAAAATTAAGGACGTTTAGCGCAGATGGCGCTTGTATAGATACGAATATCCATCAACAACCAATCATCTAACGGAATATAATTTATAGTTTTTTTTTGTTAATCTATGATGACAGAACTGTGGTTTTACTGTACGATGTTTCGCTTTGTATTGTGACAGTGTTTAACATATATGAATACACGAGCATGTACACGTTCTAGTGTTACATTGACTATTATTGATGGACTTACAAATGTGGCCAGAGTACGTTAGAAATAAGCTCCTCCCATCAAAATATGACGGACCCCCTGTAGCACTATCATGTCGATGGTTTATTTAATATATGAAATCATTGTTTCGAGTTGAAAAAGCATACAAATATGTTAAAATAATGCACAAGCTATATCACATCTAATGGGTGTATTTTACAACTTGCCATGCACGAATCGCCTTTTCAATATCACTCTCGCGGCAGTAAATTGTGGCTTGACATTCCATTGCTATAAATCTTTCCATTTACTAGAGACATTTCACAAAACTGGAAATTAAGATTAGAAGTACTGTATTAGTGTCGTAGAGAGCAGGGAGGTTCGGCCCCCACTTTTCAATTTGTTTCAGTATAAATTAGGAAAAATTACCCTCAGAAAAAGGAGAAT
Organism: Limulus polyphemus; assembly: GCF_000517525.1. Taxonomy (NCBI): domain Eukaryota; kingdom Metazoa; phylum Arthropoda; class Merostomata; order Xiphosura; family Limulidae; genus Limulus; species Limulus polyphemus. The sequence continues at coordinate 50,755 of NW_013671499.1, read as the reverse complement.
ATACAAGAGCTTCCAGGGTCCTAAGGCGAACCTTGGACCCTCTTTTAATTTGCCTCCCACACCTATGTATGTATATATTCGATGAATTTCGTTAAACTTCTTATTTCTAGGCAGCCGAAAACTAATAATTTTGGGCATGTTTTTCACCACCTAATATTATGTTGGCTAGATTTCGTCTTTATGAATAAGTTTAGACACGTTATGACGTCATCAATTCACAATCATAAATACAAGGTATCATAAAATATTAAATACTGATGAAACAAAATCATGGAATGGGGTATAAGCATCTTAATATATCGCTATGTCCTTATAGTCACCAGCTAAGCAAAATTTATAGTTAGGCTTGCGAATAAACTATTTAGTTAGTCTGTTTGTTTTTAGCGCCTACCTATACTACGAACTTTCTGCGACCTGTCCACCACGGAGAATCGAACCCTGGATTTTAGTGTTGTAGGGGCATAAACTTACCATTGACCCATTATTTATTTGTCTAAACCTTCATCTGATAAAAGTCTGTATGTGTGTCCCCTTTTAACTGACGAACCTCTAGACCAGTTCTTACCAAACCTTAGGGCTCCCGTTAAGGTCAGCATTCACATATGAACCCCCTTACATCTTCCTCGTGCGTTAAAACGGTACGTCAGCTAGTATGTATTAATAATAATATACTGATTTTTAAATTAAATTAAACACGTATCTAAATCAGAGATGCGAATATGGTTTTTGTTTTCCCAAAGCGTCTTAATTCATACTGCTTTAATATTCCTTTCTTAATGTTAACACATTTCACATAAATTTGACAGCGCTTAATGACGTAAATGAATGAGTAACTTACGATGTTGTTTCTGTCTTAAAATTACATAAAACACATCGCGAGTTTATAACAATCGCGATACCGTAAATCTATTATAGTAATACTCACTTTTTGTCTGTCCTGAAAATGCGCGCGCACTTCATTTCGACGGATGTAAACAAAAGGCGGATGTAAATATATTTTTTGAACAACAACAACAGAGCTTATCACAGTTTTTAAAAAGATCTAACTTTAGGTCATAGAATAACATTATAAGTTTATTTATTGATAGTATTAAGTACGTTAAAGTTTAGCCCTAACTAAATTAAAGCAAAAAATGCACAAAAGTTACATTGTTAATTTGTCTCTTTATAATATAGGCCATACTTAATAAAGGCTTAACTCATGCTAGGCCTAAGTCAAGCGGACTCGTAGATTTCGGTTTCTGCGAATTGTTTTGTATTATTCTAGAAATCCTGTATTTAAAAAGTACTGTTACAATAAATATACTAATTTGACTGCATATGTTTTGCTAGTAATGAAACAATACAAATAATTGCTTCAAATATCAGTTTATTGAATATATTATAGTACACAAATAAATCAGTTTTAATTTTATAATACACAGAAAGACAATAGACTTTTCATCCCCTCATCTCGTCACGTGTCATCATCACCCAGTCAGTGTTTTTCTATATTGTCGTTCCCGTTAGCTGCAAATAAGATATATCAAAAAATGATTAAATATTATAGGTAAAATACTCTTATTGTAAATATTTTTACCAGTTGTTGTTTTTTGTTTTATTTTTTCAGGAATTGGAAAGTTACCTTTGGATGAGGAGACATTGTCCATAGCCGTAAAAATAGAAAAAGAGAAAGAGAAAAAAAGAAAGACATTCATTATACATCATAAATAATTTTTCAGGGGTTGGACAGTTACCTTTGGATAAGTCAGTGTTTATAGCCATAGCCACCGTAGCCAAGACCATAGCCATATCCAAGACCATAACCACCGTAGCCGTGTCCAAGACCATAACCGCCATGACCGAGTCCAAGACCATAACCGCCATAGCCGAGTCCAAGACCATAACCGCCATAGCCGTGGCCAAGACCATAACCGTGACCATGGTTAATCGTAGTAGCATAGTTGAAACGACGACCAACAGGATAACCGTACCCGTAACCTCCATAATGACCATAGCCTACGGGACCAGCAAGGTAGCCAGCCATGGCGGTAGCCACGAGGGCGAAGAAAGCGATAGCCACCTGGAAGAAGAATAATGAACTAAACATGTAAAACTAACTTAAAATTGTACATGAAGTATTTGAAACGAAATATAAATTCATAGCAGCTTCATCAAAGTTTTTTGTTTGTTTTTTGTAACAATCTTTTTAGAATAAGAAGTTTTGAAACTTACTAGAGTTTTCATGGTATTATAGACGAAATGAAGCTTTCAAAACTTACCAAAGTTTTCATGATATTATAGACGAAATGAGGCTTTCAAAACTTACCAAAGTTTTCATGGTATTATAGACGATATGAGGCTTTTCCACTATGGAACGAATATGTAACAACCTGTGTGCCTTCCGTTCCTTTTATACCAGAGAAAATTGTTCTAAAAATTTACCTGTCGCATATGAGCGGTCGAAAACTGGGTCAAAATTTTTACCTATCGTCCAGTGCTGGCACCAAGGCCAAGTAAATACATAAATGCTGTCCACTTCGTACAACCAACACGAACTGTGGGAGTTGAAGGGTGTGTCCAAGGTCAGTCAATCTCATTTTTACGGGTACTAGAACATCAGGTTCGCCGTACGATCGTGTACCGTTTGCTTATAGCAAAGTAAACGTTACTCAGCTGTGACAAGCGAGAGAAGTGCTGCCGTGAGATATTACACAACGTACCGTATCTGAGTTTGTTAGGTCACGGCTAGCTTACGTCGACTGAGAGCGAATATGTTCTAGTATAATCGGGGGTTGTACCCTAAATCCAATTTGGTTTTTGCCTAGTGAAAACTGACACGCCAAGGTTAAATATTACCGCGTTTTTCTTGTAAATATTATCTGTACGGAAAGAATTTTTTTTCTTTTTAAATATTAACCCAATTTCTTGAAGTGTTTTATTTATTTATGTAAATACCCTCCAGTGGCTCAGCGAAAAGTCTCAAGATTATAGTGCTAAAAAGCGGGTTTCAATATCCCTGGTAGGCACAGCACGGATAGCCCATTGAGTAGCTTTGTGCTTAATGGCAAACAAACAAAACCCAGGGCAACTGTTTGTGTGTCTGTGTCTGTGGGAGGGGGGGGGGGGTAATACAGTTGTATCTTACAACCAATCGAAAACAAAAACAGTAATATGTTAGACGTAAATTACGAAGAAAACGATTAACATAAGATATCGTATTCAAATATATATATATAATACTGTTTAAGTTCGCTTGTTCGTTTTGTGTTCATGTATTTAGCCGCTTTATCATTCCTAACTTGTCACTAAATATTTGATACGTTTGCATGGATTAGATAGAAACAAAAATAAATCTGAAATACTCTTGTCTCGCTTGTGTGGTTAGCTTGCCGAACTGTGGATTCATGGTTAGTGTCCCGTTACCGACATTATAAGAGTGACGATGAACTCCCATTATTTTATTAGAGTAGACGGTGGGTGGTGTTGACTAGCTTACCTTTCCTTTTGGGTCAGGGCTGGAGCTGGGCAATGCAAAGCCTAGTTTCAGTAAAAATTATAAGCCCCTTATCCACTCCTTGCATAGAATGTCACCCTCTTTCTCCCTGTGGATCATTCGGGAGTTCCTGCACATAAAGTCAGCCTAAGGTTATTGTTATTATGATATGTATGATAAATCCAAACAGATGTAACAAGCTTTCTTACCACATAATATTTTTGTTTTCTTCTTATGGTTTAGTAAAAAAAAAAACGAAACAAAAAATTTACTTTATTGAATAGTTTATCTCTCCCTTATATGGATTTTCTGGGTAAGTCATAAAAAACAAAGTATTCACACGCATGTGATGTAAAAAAAAAATTATGCTTATATAGTTATAGCACAGCTACAAGGTCTACATTGTTCTGATGAAGCATCAGCATCTTTTTGGCTTGAAATAGTCGCATGTTCCCAAACCCCTTCACACGATATGTGTTGATTTTTGACCTCACGAATAAAAAAAAAAACCTTTCACACATTCTGAATACGGCCTGATTTAATAAGCCATTTTTGTTTCATTCTGCTACCTTTTTTTTATCTAATGTGTGGTTGTAAATGGAAGGAGAAAATAACTTACGCCAAGCGTTGGGTAAGTGAATTTTTCAGGCATATCTTACGCCAAGCTAGAGCGTTGGGTAAGTGAATTTTTCAGGCATATCTTACGCCAAGCTAAAGCGTTGGGTAAGTGAATTTTCTAGGCACAACTTACGCCAAGCTAGAGCGTTGGGTAAGTGAATTTTCTAGGCACAACTTACGCCAAGCTAGAGC
>NW_013671499.1:43037-45637 GCF_000517525.1 Limulus polyphemus | reverse complement strand
CACAACTTGCGCCAAGCTCAAGCGTTGGGTAAGTGAATTTTTCAGGCATATCTTACGCCAAGCTAGAGCGTTGGGTAAGTGAATTTTTCAGGCATATCTTACGCCAAGCTAGAGCGTTGGGTAAGTAAATTTTCCAGGCATATCTTACGCCAAGCTAGAGCGTTGGGTAAGTGAATTTTCCAGGCATAACTTATTTTCACAAGTGGACATCTTTACAGTGACGTGCACAAGGGTGGCTGGGTGAAATCAAGCCCATGCCTTCCTTCTGTTATGCCCCAAAAGTGCCCTTTTTCTCCGTCATAAAAACCAAAAGACACGCCTGATTACACACCTTGCTAAAGGCGAGTTATTAAGAGAAGAAAAAAAAAGTTCAGTTTTAAAATGAATGACACACACTGGAACTGTATTAATACGCTAAACTTCACTCTTTAGTTTTAGATTTTAAAAGTGTTTATAAGAAGTTCTCTTTGTTTCTCGTGTACCCTTTGTGTAACAAGGGCAAACCACAATCCCCATAGTCTCCCCTAAAATCTCCCCCTCAAAAAAACGTTTTCCTTCCAGTGCTTGAAAAGTACACCCATTTTTTTATTTGTTTGTAAATGAGCCCCTGCCCTTTTAATGTCCTCTGCATGTTACTGTATCTTGACAGATTATTTACAATTAATGCTAAAATTGTATTATATTTAATCATCAAATGTCATCGTGTAGTGCACTGATGTGGTTTAAGAAATGCAACGAAAACACGCGTTCAATTTTAGTTTGTTTAATTTCGTGTAAAGCTACACAGGTCCACAGATATACTAGGGGGGAAGAGGGAAGAAGTAGTCAATAGCACCCACTGCCAACTCTGGTCTGACAGAATTGTGGGATTTCATCGTCACTCTCACGGTGCACCCACGCTCCTGAGGCGCGTAGCGCGGTTTGGAGGCAACGGGCCGCGAACTCTGAACCATCGAATTTACAATCTGGGCACGCTATTCATTAGGCTACTTCCGGCCTTGCGTATGAAAGGAAATTTGTATTAAAAATAATAAAATATTGTACAGAAAGTTAGTAAATTATATTAAACTTGATGATTTTGTATATATAAACAAGGAGGGGGGTGCAAAACATGTACACAGGGGATCAGCTTTTACTGTGTAAGTCAACAGACTAAAAGAATGTGTGTAATATGTGCTTAAACGCAAACAAGAATTGACAGTTTTAATAACAATTACTAAAAATATTTAGTTTAACTATGATGTTGAGTTTACATCATAATACGTGCAATTTTTTGTGAAAGTAAGGGGGGCAAATGCCCCCTCTTGCCCCTTCCTGTACGCGCCCATGTATGCAAATCAGCAAGTCACGAGACAACCACAGCCAATATAAATTCGCAATGGAAAGCATGTGTCAGAATTATATTTTGATAACGTTTGGCGTCTCATAGCAGGTGTAATGCCATAAAAAATTTATCGTTTTTGGAAAGGTGTGTAACAGTTATTTCCGATGGAAAAACATTCATACATTCAAATCATAAAGATGTGTTCAGATCGTGGACTCATATTTTCGAAGACGGGAATATCCCTTGTACTTAGTGACTTTGGTAATTAAAGGAATGTGGATCAACTTGGGGTAACAGGCCCATCCAGAAAAAGACCTTCAACAAGCCGTAAGCAAAAGTTAGAATCGAAGAACACGTCAATCAGTGGCAAAATCCGTTCTCGTGCCCCAGACAACAGTACGCAAGATAACCAAGAAGGTTCTTCGTCTGGAAACGAAAATAGCCTATGGGTTCACAAAGGTTAGGCTTTCAGTCATACCCCCCGCTCAATTGTCATTCCTCAAGCAGTAGGATAATGATGTGGGTATCTGTGCTATTCCATACGAAGACCTACCGGCCAAGTCACCAGAATAGCCAACATCTGAATATCTGTAGGTTTTGGGGCGATCAAACTGTTTATAAAGGTTGCTGGGAAACCGTTTTCCTAATACACTAGATGGATTATGTAAAGTAAGTACGGAGGAGTAGTGTGCTTTGGACACCCTGCAAGGTTATTGTAAAGATGCACGGTTGTCAGGTACAGGATGAACGGACGTTGACTGTAACAAAGAAAAATAGTTTTAATATAAAGTACTCAAACTCTGTAGGGCTTGTAATCTGCTCTGAATTATTTTTCTTTTAATTCCGAAGTAAATCAACAGAAATATAATAGTACTGTCTGTTATGTATCTATATAATAGTACTGTCTGTTGTATGTATCTATATAAATATAATAGTACTGTCTGTTACCTGTTATACGTATCTACATAAATATAATAGTACTGTCTGTTTATGTATCTATATAAATATAATATACTTCTGTTGTATGTATCTATATAAATATAATAGTACTGTCTGTCTTATGTATCTGTATAATAGTAATATATGTTGTATGTATCTATATAAATATAATAGTACTGTCTGTTATCTGTTATACGTATCTACATAAATATAATAGTACTGTCTGTTATGTATCTATATAATAGTACTGTCTGTTATCTGTTATACGTATCTACATAAATATAATAGTACTGTCTGTTATGTATCTATATAATAGTACTGTCTGTTATCTGTTATA
>NW_013671499.1:38767-42146 GCF_000517525.1 Limulus polyphemus | reverse complement strand
TATGTGTCTGTATAAATATAATAGTACTGTCAGTTGTATGTATCTACATAAATATAATAGTACTGTCTGTTGTATGTATCTATATAAATATAATAGTACTGTCTGTTGTATGTATCTGTATAATAGTAATATATGTTGTATGTATCTATATAATAGTACTGTCTGTTGTATGTATCTATATAATAGTACTGTCTGTTGTATGTATCTGTATAATAGTAATATATGTTGTATGTATCTATATAAATATAATAGTACTCTCTGTTATCTGTTATACGTATCTACATAAATATAATAGTACTCTCTGTTATCTGTTATACGTATCTACATAAATATAATGGTACTGTCTGTTGTATGTCCATGTGACTACTTCAGGGTGTCAATGGATCTTCACCAAAATTCGTATGGAGGTTCGTTAGATCTATGCGAGGATACATAAAAATTTTCAGTTTTGCATTTTGCGGTTTTTATGGGCATTTTAGCGTGTGCGTTTTTTTTTTTTTTTCTTTTGATGGATCTTTACTAAATTTGGCATGAAGGTTCATTGAATCCATGAGGAGATACATGCAAACTTGCGGTTTCACATTTTGTGTTTTGTAGTTTTTATGGGCGTTTTCTAAAATTACAACTTTTCATGTCGTAAAAATAACCTTTCATTAATCATGAATTTACATAACTTCCGTCCAGGGGACGGGAACTACAGCTAGTATGAAATAGTTTTGTATAATTCTGTACTAGATATGGTTCCGAGAACAGTTGCTTAAGTTCAATACAATATTTATATAAAGCATTTACTTTTAGAGCTGTAAGACAGTTCATGAATTAGTTAAACAACAGTATAGAACACAATACAAACGAACAGTGGAAAGCTATTTTTTTTTATTAGAAGACTTCAACTACTTGGGAAAAATACAATATTTCTTGTTATCAGACACATTCTCGTATTTATTAATTTCTGTTTGTTATTAATATGTATTTTTGATTGTATCTCAGAATCAACATTCGTCAGACATTGAGTCAGTTGTGGAAAACGTTTATATGTGAACTTACAGCGAAATAAAGGGTGGCCCCCAAATTAAATGTAGTGTTTTTCACTTTGCAACACATTGTCCCTCATCGGGAACATAAACAACTGAACCGAAATGAGCTGAAGATTGAGGTGATTCACTGTTTTGAGTGTGACTTAAAATATTAGCCAGTTTTACTGTTTATTTATGTGGGAATACGGATAAACATTAATGACGTCATTTCCGCGGTTCGTCATGTATAAAAGTGTAATTTAACTCCCAAGGGTGATTTGTAGATTAAATTTATTCTAACCGCTTGTAAAAAAAAAAAACCTGTTATTTTGTTTGTTTGTTGTTAAGCGCAAAGTTACATAATGGACTATCTTTGCTGTGCCCATCTCCAGTATCGAAACCCGATTTTTAGAGTTATAAGATTTCAATAAAACGGTCTGTTAATGGACGACCTAAAAGTGAAGAACATTTGGGTGATTTATGTGGGTTGCCAGTTGCGTTTCTGATTCAGACATATTTCTGTCAACTATGCAGTAAAGTTTTTTTTATTCTTAATGTTATAAAGACCCCGAATATTGAAATAATTAGAACAATGTTAATGTAAAAAAAAGATATATATGTCCAGCTTGATTTTTTAGCTTGAGAGCAGAGAGTTGTCAAATTGAGAAAACAATCTTCCAAAGAGTCTTCCTTCGTTACACACACAAAAATTGAGGAATTGAGTATCCAATCTCGTAAAAAGTCTTCCTTTGTTACACACAAAAATTGAAGAATTGAGAATCCAGTCTCGTAAAAGTCTTCCTTTGTTACACACAAAAATTGAGGAATTGAGTAATTAGTCTCGTAAAAAGTCTTCCTTTGTTATACACAAAAATTGAGGAATTGAGTAATCAGTCTCGTAAAAAGTCTTCCTTTGTTACACACAAAAATTGAGGAATTGAGTAAGTAGATGGCGGTGGGTGGTGTTGACTAGCTGCCTTCCCTCTAATATATAATCCCCCAGTGGCACAGCAGTATGTCTGCGGACTTACAACGCTAGAAACCGGGTTTCGATACCCGTGGTGGGAAGAGTACAGATAGCCCATTGTGTAGCTTTGTACTTAACTTCAAATAAACAAATCTAATATATAACTTCAAAGTTTGAGATGGCTAACGCAGATAATCTTCCAGTAACTTTGCGCGAAATTCAACGAAAATAAATAAATAACTTTGTTTTTAGGTTTGTTGTTTTCTTTTCTTAACATTTCACTATCTTCGGTATTTTACACACTTATCAGTTGCATCAGTACGTTTAACCTTCCTTGGTTTGGACAAAGTTTAGCCTCCCAGTGACACAATGGTATGTCCACGAACTTACTACGCTAGAAATCGGCTTTCGATACCCGTAGTGGGCAGAGAACAAACAGCCCTTTGTGTAGCTTTGTGCTTAACTTCAAACAGACAAAGTTTAAGTTTAAACTCTCACTAAAAATTAAAACTAAATTAAAAAAATAAACTTTCTCGAAAATTCACAACAAAATGCCTTAACAAGTGAAGAATCTATTTATACTCCAAAGCGCTGGTATTAATACAACAAATATGTTTCATTTTCACACAATCTAAAAAATTGCCCGAAAAAAATAATTCAACTAATATTAATCAGAAAATGTACTTTTGTACTGTTACACAACATCAAAGTCATGTGCTGTTGTATACTTTTGTACTGTTACACAACATTAAAGTCATGTGAGGTTTAATTAACCTTGTGCTTGTGCTCCGTGGTTCTAATTTTACCTCTTCTCTGTCGGTTTTGGATTCTAGTGGGAGTTTCTGATGGTTTTGGTTATGGATTCTAAGAGCGTTTCTAATGGTTTTGGTTTTGTTTTTTTTGGATATAAAAATGCTGCGGATCGATAACGATGCTCATATTAACTCGAAAATATTGACGAAAGTAAAGAGAAGTTTTCAACTAACTACCAAAAGTTTCCAGGTCTAAAGTGGTAAGTAAGTATTCTTTTCTAAGCTTTGTTTTCTTAGTAATATAACTATATGCTACTAAAACTCCGAGATTGTTTGTTTGCTTGTCTGTAATTAAATACAGCAAAAACGGCGCACAGTAGCGCCATATTTGTAATGCAATGAGAGTAGAAACATAATAAAATAAGTTTCGTTAAAATCGGGCCACGGGTTACCGAGTTAGCGCCGTTTTTCGGGTCACTTTTATGAAAATTTCTAGCATGAGTAATTTTACATCACACTACCGTTCGCGCCCTTTACGGAACTTTTTCGTTCAAATCTATTTCCCTGTCAATGTTCCCATCTTCCTTTAAAAGGGGTAAGAGGACAAAAACAAGATCTTGAAGAATTTCTCAGTAATGTGCCTT
>NW_013671499.1:35577-37860 GCF_000517525.1 Limulus polyphemus | reverse complement strand
GCATGAGGAAATTTTGCGCCCCTTCACACCTGCGCCCGGGGGCGACTGCCACCCCTTGCCCCCCTCTTGCTACGCCACTGTCTACATGGTCCTTTGATTTGTTTTGTCAGAAAAAAGTTGTCATAGCTGTTCCTAATCATTTTCGTTTTGCTTTGTACGTTCATGGTTTGCATCTTGTTGTTCCAAAAATCGCTTTCTGCATTTTGGGGGCCGTTGGTGTGCTGTAATAGTAATGATCAAATCCCAGTATTCGATCAGAAAAGACTAAGTCAAGAGTTAGCGGTGGGTGCTGTTGACCAGTTATATTCCCCCTAATCTATCAGCCCAAAATTAGGGAAGACTATGCGCAGTTAGGCCTCGTGTAGCTATGAGTTACAATTCTAAAAAACAAGCTAATTACCAGAGATGTACATATCGCCAATAGCTTAGCTTCGAATCCGAGAGCCAAAGGGGCCGGTAAAGTTATGCCATTAACCCTACCAAAACCGGCGATATCCTTTCAATCTTATAGTGTACACGTGCATATCAAATCTCGAAATTTAAGTAAAAGTAATAATTTTGTGCTTCAACGATTTTAGCTCAAAAATATTTTATAATTGGTATTTTGTCATCTTGTGATAATATTTATGTAGTGTAATTCATAAATTATTCACTGTAAACAACGAACCTGCCGATGTGTTTCTAGTTTTTCAGCCCAGAACCTGTCGTTCCTTAAGAACATAATCGTCTAGGTCTCGTTTCTTACGTGAATTATACAAAAAAAAAGTAATAAAAAAGAATATTTGGAGAATTATTAACATTTTTCTACAGAGACGCTGTGCACGCAACTGAAAACTGTTATAGTTTTATTATACGACAAGCTGAGGTGCTCGTCCTTTTCCGGGTTATGAACTAAAAAAATGCGAGGGTGGATACTCTGATAAATGACACAAGAATCCTAACTTTTACATAATTTATTTATAACATAGCATATTTTTACAGTATACATTATTACAGCACCAAAACTTTTGTATACGCTTTAAGAACTCAATATGTATGTACTAAAACATGGTATACACTGTGCGATGGTCTGGGTGACTTTGTAGGAAGAGGTAGCGTCTAAAGAGTGGTGGTACGTATACTTTCTATTACCATTTTTCAACACCCAGCTTTTAATGTACTTCCATTTTATTCCACGTGATTAATTAATCAAAAGTCTTTGGCCGCAGAAGTGCCGAAGTTCAAAGAAAGTGGGTATAACTCAAGAAACGGCTCTTCATATCAACCCTATTGTGACTGTTGGAGTAGAAACTTCAGCTGAGTTTATGTATTATTGTAATAATGGTGGCCATTTTTTCATTGAATTCCTTCGTAGAGGGTGCTAGTGCTATTTCTGATATATATATATAAGACGTTTGTGTACTATCCCCCCACACTGTGAGTATGTTGCGCTACAGAAAATTTAATAAATTGTGTGTGTGTGTGTAAGGACATGGCGCCATCTATGAATATAGTTAACGTTAACTAACGTCAAAGATAATAAATGCTCAATAACAGCAATGAGGGGCTGGAGTATGTTATGAACCTGACATTAATATGTCACTATCATCCCACAAAGTTTGTTTGAGATTGGCCCAGCGATCTAGAAGTAGTTAGATAATAGACAAACAGATTTTTATGCTATATATAAAGAGAGATTAGACTCATTCCGGTTCAAAGAAATGAGTTTATACATTCGAAACAAATCTTGTCCAGTTGTTGGTTGGAATCATGTCATATTTATTTTTTGGGGGGGGGGAGCAGAACGTTAGGATTTAATATTTTATAATAACGTTATTTCCTTTCCTATAACTTATTATGTTCAGAAGCTTGGCGATACCTTTAAGAACTAAATAATTTTGTAATGTTCTTTTAACCACATACATTGTTTAGTTTTCACTTTGTAGGTGCTGAAATATTCTTTCTTTGTTTGTGTTTAAGTGTAAACAACTACGCTGTGCCCACCATAAATATCGAACCCTTATTTTTAGCACTGAGCCACTGGGGAGCCTAAAAGGTTCTCCTAACCTTTAAGTATACATTAATGATGTAAAAAAATTATAGAAATTCGTAAATGTCATACATTGATACTTAAATATATATCTATAGCTTTGGTTCTGATTCAACTCATATTCATCTAGTTTTGATTTTGTTTTCGCTCAGAATTGGTCGTTAGTTAATATTCCGTAAAAATTCTTTCCGAAGAAACTTTAGCGATACAAGTCCTTTCTCAAACAAAAGTGGTTTATTCTTTCTGAATACAAC
>NW_013671499.1:32790-34993 GCF_000517525.1 Limulus polyphemus | reverse complement strand
AAGCAAGGAATATAAAAAAAAACATATAAGTTAAAATATGAATTAAAAGCAATAAAATTGAAATCAATGGTAAAAAACTTTCCTAAAAACCGTGAAAATTGGACCAACCAGTCATATTAGGTAATTGTTGCTGTTAAGAGCAGCTGAGCCCAAACAAACAAAAGTACACGAGGAATGACAATTCCAGAGATCAGAAATAGAACTGACAAGTAGATGTCTCAGGCTATTCTGTGGACACATTTTTGAAAAAGATTAGACTTCAGAACAAAAAAGTTGATGCGAAAAAATAAAATAAACTAATATTATTGTAACAAAATCTGTTACAATTGCGTTGATTGATTATATTATTAACTTTAAAAAACTCCAAGTCTCCCGGTGAGACAACAGTAAGTTTATTGACTGACATACAACGGTGATTTAATGATTCCCTGGTGTGGACTGAGTACCGATAGCCCATTGTATAGCTTTTCAATAAGAAACCAGCAACAAAAAACATGTTCCAAAAAGCCAATGTTTCATTAATTTTAAAAACAACTGGATATAGACAATATACGTCCCGGCAGGGTCAGGTGGTTAGGGCGCCTGACTGGGTCACTCCCACTATTCGTTGGGAAAAGAGTAGTCCAAGAGTTTGCGGTGGGCGTTGTTGGCTAGCTGCCTTCTCTCTAGTCTATCACTGCTAAATTATGGATGGCTAGCGCAGATAGCGCTCTTGTAGCTTTGCGCGAAACTCAAAACCAACCAACCTATACACAATAACTAAACTGTGTGACATATGTAAAGCAAAATTATTGATAACTTCCTAGCAATCAATTAATAACCAACCAGTTTATATATACATTTATTAATCTAGTCAGGTCTTGTTAATTTTTTAACTCAAACAATTTTTTATAAAAAAATTCGTCTCTTCTCCCTGAAAAAGAAGCAACGTTTATGTTTGCTTTAACAGGCAAGTAACTTTGTTTTATTACAGAGCCACATTGGGCTATCTGCTTTGTCCACCTCGAAGAATCGAACCCCGGATTTAAACGTTGTTTGTTCGCTGTATCACCGGGAGACAGTCAAGAAGCAAAAGTTGTATTATTGTCTTCATCTCTTCCCGCGGTGGCTCAGCAGTAATGTTAAGGGCTTATAACGCTAATTCGGGGTTCGATCCCCGCAGTGAACGCAGCCCTAATGTGCAGCTTTCCGCTTGTTTGTAAGAGATAAATTTGCAGTTTTTCTTTGTACCTTTTTCTATATTTCGCCTTCGAAAGTATTGATATCCCCTTGACTCGGATATTGTTTCACTTCTGGCAAACACTGCGTAAATATTTAGTATCACATGTCATTGTTAACTGTGGCCGTGTTGCATGTCACTTCAGTAATATCGGTCAAGGCTAGAATATAATTGTTTTTCAGAAGGTCATTTATCAATTACTGTTGTAGCCGCAAGCGCAACAAAACACGATATTATATGTTTGTATAATATAAGGTACTAGAACTTAAGAACAAAATTATGAAACAATCTTTCTGTCGAAAAGAAATATGAAATAAGGTTAGTAAAATACTAAGATTTTGTTTCATAAATAAAATAAACGTGGTGACTGTCTATTTGTATTTTATAGGAAGATCTACGTGGTCGTTTATTCTGTAAGGTATAAAACTAAATAGGTTATGCTTAGTCCTGCGTTAAATTATCGGAAAATACCGTTCAAATTCAAACCACGCGAGTAACAAGAAAGGAAAGAGCACAAGAAAACGCCCTCTAGCAGGAACACGTTAAGACCGTGGGACCACCCCCAAATTACGTATACGTTTTGTTTTCGAAACCAATTAATCAACAAAACCAAGAACTAAAAAAAATATCCGAACCCCCTAATGAAGGAGAACAGCGACGCCCTCGTCTGTGCGTGTGTCTGTTTAGAAATGAAAGTTTCAGAAATTTAACCGAATTTTTTCTGGGACACCTACAGTTGTTGAACAGATAATAATTTAGAGAAAACAGTAACACGTGTGAAGAGCTGAGATTATGAAGATAGTATTGTTTCTCTATTAAGCCTTTCCAGTCATTAATACACACACACACACACACACACATATATGGATTAGTCTTATAAAGTCTAGAAATTTTAATATTTAATTAATTAACTTCTGGTTTCATGATAACTATTAGGTTATTAAGAATGATCTTTCAGAGCTGCATTTTTATCAGAAGATAAAG
>NW_013671499.1:31057-32030 GCF_000517525.1 Limulus polyphemus | reverse complement strand
ATTTGCAGCATGCACGGAACAACAACTGGAGAAGGCATTTACATAAAAGTGCAGAAAACTTTGCAAGGTTATAACCTTCAGTGGAATCAGCTTCGATGTGTTACAGTTGATGGAGGAAAAAACATGGCTGGAGTGAGGAAGGGTCTGGTGCGGCAGATACGAACTAAGTTGGAAGATCTTCAACTCCTGGGCACTCTGTTTATACACTGCATTATACATCAGCAAGTACTCTGTAGGAAAGACAGATATTTCTTGCGTACTGAAACCAGTCGTTTCTGCGGTGAACTTCATTTGGGGTCATGCACTTAATCACCGCCAGTTTCAGATTTTTCTTGAAGAAATTGATTCTGAATTCTGTGACTTGCCTTATCACACAGCAGTGAGGTGGCTCAGCTGTGGTAAAGTCCTGTTTCGTTTTTATAAGCTCCGAAGAGAAATAGATATTTTTCTCACCGAAAAGGATAGAACTGATCCACTTCTGTCAGATCCTACCTGGCTGTCAAAGTTGTCATTTTTGGTTGACACCACATCCCACATGAATGAATTGAACTTGAAACTTCAGGGAAATGATAACCTTATCTGTGATCTCTACAGAATCATTAAATGATTTCGGAGAAAGCTATCATTGTTTGAAGCACAACTGGAAGGAGGAAACTTCTCTCATTTTCAGTGTTTCAAAGAGTTTCGCGCTGGAATCGCTGAAGATGTCAACCTCGAGTTTCCGAAGAAGATTATTAGTGACGTAAATGAGCATTTTTTGGAGAGATTTTCAGATCTCGACAGAATTGAGAGTGACATTCTTCTGTTCCAGAATCCATTTGATTGTAACCTTGATGACGTGGCAGTCGAACTATAGTTGGAGCTCATTGATTTGCAAGCAAATGACTTGTTGAAAGAGAAGCACAGGAAAACTTGTTGAATTTTATCGCTGCTTACCTGATGATGAGTTTTCAAAGTTGAAGAAATTTGCCTC
>NW_013671499.1:5117-30785 GCF_000517525.1 Limulus polyphemus | reverse complement strand
CTTATTGCGAACGTCGCCTTCTTTGATAACTTTTTTGGAAAATAAACATGTTTGCTTTTTTTTTTTCTGTGTATTTACTGTATTCAACAAAATGGTTATGCGGTCCGCGCTCGTCATTCTCTCAGTTATCTGGCCCGCTGTGAAAAAGTTTGGTGACCCCTGCTCTAGCCTATCACTACTAAATTAGGGACTGCTAGCGCAAATAGCCCTCGTGTAGCTTTGCGCGAAGTACAAACAAATCAAACTCAAAATTTCGGTTAACTCAAGTAGAACTTCTCAATCAAGTATTAAAGTTTTCCCAAAAAGCAAACCAACGTCCTGATAGCCTTTTTTTCAACACTATCATTCTTTTCTCATAACAAGGAAGTGTTTTATATATATAAAGCATTGAAACATTTTGTTACTATTTATTTTTTATACTCTTAACGACTCACGAAACCTATCAGTATCCTTGTAAACTAAAACAGCGATCTCTTCAGTATCATCTTTCCTCAACAACTATCCTAGTTATTTACAAAAGTGATATACTGATATAGTATACGTTGAGATATGTAGTGGGAGTTTAAATTTATTAGATCCAACCAGTTTTATATCTAATCAAAATATAATATATTAAATTCTTGATATTTACTATTTTATTTGTATAACACTTCATTTTTTTTTCGTACATTAAAAGAGTTTTCTGTATTTCGTTTTTTTTTATGCGCGCCAATTGTAAAGTAAAACTTTTTCGTACTAATACAATATTATTGTTAATTTGACAAACGTTTTCAAATAGTACTGAAGTATCGGTTTATGATCGTACTTAGGCCTAAGGACAAACGTTAAATTCAAAGTGACCATTTTTTCATTGATTAGTTTTCTTTAGATTAGGCTCAGTGTTCGAATTTTCAGTTTCATAATGGCTTTTAATAGTCTTTGGGAAGAATATATGCAGATACCCGTTATAACTCGTGTATACACAACAGCCAGTTTATTAACAACTTTAGCAGTGGTAATATTGTTTGTTTTCAACGTTAAAATAAAACCTACGTATAATATTAATAACAGCAAAAAGATAGAATATAACTTAGAAGTTAGGCTAACACTGTTATAATGGCCTAGTCAGACCCGAATGATACAAACGTGAAAAGCAAAAAAAAAATTGCACAAACAATATTCAGACAATGTTTGCAGAAATAAAAACACTAGATAGATACGCTGTTGATAAAAACTAGGCAAACTTTAATTTCGCGCAGTGTTTCTGGCCTAAACTGCTATTTAGGTAATGTTTTCTTAGTTCAAGTAAATATAACATCACCGAATAACGGACTTTAGGCCTGAAATGTATGAAATTAAAGTTTTTATTTCCTCAATTTTCAAGTTTAATTTTAAGGCTTTGACTTTCACGGCATAGCCTACACAGGTTTTTTTATGAATATTAAAATGAGTTAAGTTATTGTAAGTTTTATTTTTTCGATGTGAAGTGTGAAATAAAACTACATAAAATGACAGATGTTCATATTGCCAACTGAGAGTAGCTTATAAGGACTTGAAAAATAATTAAGATCTAATTAAAAGCATTTGAAGCTGGAAATTGTTTTTACCAGTTGTAGTGCATATTGAAATTTTGCAAATAAGGTTATCACAACTACTAAGTGATAAGATATATTTAAACTTTTTGTGGCTGTTTCCCTTTCAGTTATCTTTTTTTTTTTTTGAAAGTTACAAATAGCTAAGAATGTGTGACACAGTTGCCAAAATTTGTTCCTTAATATTGTTTTATACAAACTGGTTTGTATTAACTTTGATAAAGTGAAACTGGAATAATGAATGACATTTACCAGTTTTGCAAATTACAGTAACTTCCATTAGAAATTGTTCAAAGTTTCAAAGATCTTTTACAAATTTGCTTTAAAATGTATAGTATTTCCATGGATCAGTTATCCAGATGTAATTTTTCAGTGGTTTGGTTGAACTGCAAGAATGAGGTGTTAAGGTTATTGGAGTTTTGAAATATTTTAATGGAATATTATTGTAGATGAAAATAGCATGGCTATAAAATAATAATAAAAATTGCTAGTGGTCTTACTATTAGAGGATAAGATTAGATATTTATTTATTTTTTTATTTTGGGAAGAGAATTCTTTAATCTTTATTTTTGTTCAGGAGAAGTTGTCATGTGAAACTTGGAAGTGATCACTTCAAAATGAGTTAAGCTGTAGCATCTGATGACAACTATTTTAAAACTGAAGAAAATTAATGATAAACGTTTCCACAGATATTTTTGAAAATAAATAGTTTTTAGTTTAGGAGCAAAAATAATACTGTAACTTTGATTCAGAAAAGAATGTACCTCATTTAGAATATTGTGTGCAGTTATGTTTTCTTTACTGTGGGAAATTATCAATGTATTGGATAGACAAAAAGTGGGTTAGTTAAATACCTGGTTTCAAAAATTAGTTGTTTATTAAAAGATTCAAGTTTTGGGCTTGTTTTCTTTGAAGCATAAAACCAAAGGTGTTCAGAATTGTTATACACTCGGACAGTTTGGGTGATCTGTTTTAGTGGTTCAATGAAAACAGAGTTGAATATGCAGAGTAATACATGTAGTTTTAAGCTCTGAAAACCTAGAGGTAGTCTTTGTCATTAAATTTGACGTGTGGAATGATTTTTTTGTCAATTTATGATCTTCATTTGTTTTGAATTATGTTTGGTTAGGTATATGGACTTGCAGAGCTACATTTGATTTGATCTTGGTGATTTAAATACAATGGTTAACATGATAAAATAATAATTGGAGGTTCTGCATTTTGGCTATAACAAGATACCACCTTTATCAAGTAATGTCACTGGCACTCCTGAGTTAATTTGTATGGAAAACAAACAAGTGCCAGTTGATCTGAAATGCACATTTCAGCAGTACGTAAAGTGATGTCATATGCACATATTCTTGAAGGAAATGCAATGTGTTCCCAGCAGTTTGTGAACTAGCAGTGCATGTAAAGAGATCCAGATTCGTAATGAAACATATCAGGATCTCGACACATATCTCTGGGTATTTCTGTGATGTGAAGAGATATAAATTGGGTGTTGTCTAATGTTTAGCATATCCAAGCTCTGAATCTGAGGGCTTATAGTTTATGTCTTATTGCCTCCAAAATATGCTCCACACTATATCTGAGAGTACAGTGTAAAAATTATGATCAAATCCCACTATTCAGTTGGCTAAGAGTTGCCCAAGAGTTTGTGACAGATGCTTTTGACTAGCTGCCTTCCTTATAGTCTATGAATTCAAAATTATGGATGGTTATGCACAAACATCCCTTGTGTAGTCTCGTGCAAAAATTCTAAGATAAACAAACATTGTATAATGGTTGTAGATCACATACAATGTGGACAAAAGGGTGTGAATCCACATGGTGTAGTTGTCTGGGTACTAAGGCAGAGTAGATCTTTGTCAACAACTTCACAAAACTACCATTAGGTGACAGTTTGGGCTCTATATAACTTGCAAGCCTCAGCTACTCAATGAAATCAACAGTTCAGAGCAGCATTTGGATGACAGATCTCCATGTAAATGGTCAGAAACAGTCTTCATAAGGTTGACCTTTTTTGCCAGATGATCAATGGTATGTGGTCTTCAGTGTAACCTATCACCACAAAATAACCCTTCATTGGTGTCAAGAACATGTAGATTGGTCAATAACTACATGAGTGAATGACTTGTTCACAGATGAATCACACTTATTGTGGCCACATAGACACGAGATGCATTTAGAGGCCAGGATCTGATCTAGCCCGAATTTCACAGAGAAAAGACATGCATATAATGGTGGTGGTATATTGATCTGAGAAAAGATAAGTATTAGTGGCTATGCTGACCTTTGTGTTACAACATGACATTATTTTGGCAGAGTAGAAGTCATCTTCATCTAAGACAGCTTTATTTTTCTAACAGGGGTGATTGGCCATTGTAATGGATTGCCGTCAAATGTAGTAGATGCGGGTAATTTAAGGAAAGATTTGATAAATATCTGACAGATAAGGACTGGCTCTAAGTGTCTCATTCTTGTTTTAGAGTTTAGTGTAGTGGATGGGACTGCCTAGATGGACCAATAGGTTCCTTGTCCTTGAATTATATGTATGAATGCCATATGATATAGAAATACACAGAGGTCATGTTATGGTTTTAAAAAATGCATGGGTAACCAAAAATTACATACATACATCTTCTGACTTGTAGTGAAAGATAAGGCAATAAGAGCTGTGTATACAGGTTACCTGCTTAGTGTGACTCAGGGGGTCTGTTTGTTATTTTCAAAGATTACATTGTTGGTCTGAGTGAACTTTTGTCAGCATGCTCTTTCTTATGTTTTTTTTTTTAATTCAGAAAGACCTGAACAGAATTACTGATGGGCAAGAATTAGAAAATATACTTTAATGTAGAAAAATATCAAATGATGCACATGGTATATTCATCTTAAGTTTAATTAGTAAAATCAAAGCACTGTGTGTTCATACATTTGGTGAAAGTACCTGTGCCTTGAAGTAAGTGTATAGTAGTGCCTTTCAGATATTTATAATGTAGAAGCTGATGTACCAGTTCAACAGTCAGAGAAGACACTGGAGGGTCAGATTTGAACATTAACTCTCCTGTGGAGACTAAAGATACATTCCAAGTTTTGCAAGAATCAGTCCAATGGATTGCACATCCATACACACAGACTGTTGTTAAATAATGGTTTAGATTGGTAGGTGGGAACAGGTAAAAAAAACTAGCTTCTGAGGCATTTATTTTTACAATATTGATATATATATATATTAGTTTTTAATACCATTAGGGCTAGAATAATATACTCTTTCGTTATAGGTGCATCAAAGTTTTGACACACAGTACACTTTCATGTCTATGAACTAAAGTCATATTTTTATATTGCAGCATTTGGATATTGTGTCTCCTTCTCAACTACACTTCAATCCATACTTGATAATAAGACATTTACAGGTAAGTGAACTTCTCTGATATCATTATTTTATTCAAGATAAAAACTTTTCATTTTGTTTAATGTAAAGAAACCAAGTTTTCAAGGCTTTTTTTGTACAAACGAGAGATACCTAGTTTTTAGTATATCTATTAAAAACACAGTCATTTTAAACAAAGAACCCAACATAAACAAACGAAAATCAAGGAATCCATTTTAATTGAACAAAACAACCCTACTCTAAACCAACACCCCGGGGGTGCCTAGATACCTCTTCTAAGTTTCACAACAGTTCCGGTCATTTGACTTCTTTGTTCAATAATGTATATATATATATCCATGTCAGTGTAAATTACTTGTACCTGATGATGACAAAACGTTGTACATTTGCTGTTATGTTAAACTTATATTAAAGTTTTTCTTCATTACCCATTCAAGCCGTCTCCAGCCATTATTAGTCTCAAAGTGCATTCCTCGTCATCGAATTTGATAATCAGTGTGTTAAACAGCATATTTTAATCCAACTTCTCAGGTCACCTGTTGATTTTGGGAGTTAAAAGGTCAAGGTTACCATTATAAAAAACAACCACCAGTTACAGAAATGCCATCTTTATCAACAAACACAGAAAAAGACTAATATTCATGGGGATAAGCCATTCTATTGATGGCTTTATAGTTCCTTCTCTTTGAAGTTGCACACACTCCATCTCTGACATGGTGTGTCATTACATATTTTATATTAACTACCAAAGTAATAGCAACTAAAAAGTGGTAAGAAAGAAGTAGACATCCATTTAGAACCTGGTAAGATGTTGTACCGTCAACACCACACATCTTTACTTTTTTTCTTCAATCTCTAGACCTGCCGAGGAACCATTCTTCAGTTGGTATGTTGTTTACTTAAACTGTTTCTTAAAAGCTAAAATATTAATGATACATTTTGTGACATATTTTTACCAATGAAAGGTACATGACAATGTGATAACATCACAAGTTCATTTTGTATGGCATGTATTTTGTAATAGTAATCTTACAGACGAAAAAAATCAGACGTATAATATTAACAAATATTAAGTTGTATAGAATGAAATTTTACATGTGTGTTGAATTATCTCATGTTTTGTTGATCTTTTTTTTTTCAGATATGGAGAATACTGACTACTTTCCTATTTTTTGGAAAATTAGGATTTCAGTTTATTTTCAACATAATATTTACGTATCGGTACTGTAGAATGTTGGAAGAAAGCTCCTTTTATGGTCAAACTGCAGATTTCTTTTTCATGTTTGTATTTGGAGGGAGTATAATGATTGTATCCTTTTTATGTGTTTGCAAGTTTATAACTATTACCATGATTCATAATAATTTAAAATGGTATTTAAGCCACCAGTTTGAAAAACACAGTAAATCAAGTAATAATGAAAAAAATAATTATTAAGTCTTTTCGTTAGAAATATTTACTCATATTTTGGGAGAAATGCATGTATGTTTTTTAACCCTTTCACTGCATAATTAGATTTCACGGTCGGTCCGCAATCATTATCATTTCTGTATCGAAAAACATTGTAAATTAGTAGTATATTTTGCGGTATTATGCATCGTGATCTATAAGACACACTTACATTACATATCTTGATGTTGTGGCATCAATAACTTACCTAAATTATGGTAAAAACACAGAGAAAATATGATTAATAGCTGATATATCTGTGTGAGGGTGCCTCGCATCATATGCTGACTGGGGCACCAACTGAGGGATTGTTTAAATTTGTGTTTCCTGCTCATACTCCTAGATTTCAGCACACCCGCCATTGTCTAGAGGTCGATTCCAGCTCATGGAGGGTCATCACTTTTTACTGTAGGGGGAAAATATTTTTTGACGGGCATGAAAAAAAGTTGATCTCAGTTGTTTTCCTGTCAACTGTAGTTGCTATCCATGGTGAAATGGTTAAGGTAGAAAAGTAAATAAGGTACTGTTACAAGTTGCGTAATTGAAACTTAACTTCTAAGTTCAGATAATTGCCATTTTTGCTAACTTCCCTTTTCTTGGACAAGGTTTTACAATGATGGTGACTTATATTTGGAGCCGTAAGAACTCGTACTATCGCATGAACATCTTTGGACTGTTGCATATTCAGGCTATATTCTTACCTTGGATTCTTCTATTATTTTCATTTTTGCTTGGAAATTCTATACTAGTGGATTTAATGGGTTAGTTCTCAAATTTTTGTATAACTCTTAAAATATGATTAATGTCATTCTGTGGATTTCTTTCTACATATTATCCCAATATTAGTAAAGCTACTGAATTTCTGTTGATGAAAATGAACGCTACTTCAAGACATTGATTATAATTCAGAAAAAAATGTCAAACATAACAGTGACTTTTAACATTACTACTGGATACAAGTTAACGTAAGTTACCTACCCTTAGTTCTGGGGAGTCAAGTTTATAATATTTTATAAACACAACTAATCTAAACAGTCAAATACAAGGATAGTGTTACCAGCGTCACGTGACTTCTGCTGTCGTAACACTAATTTGTTACGTATCTGCTTGTTTGATAATTTCCCATAAAAATTCTTCCCGAGGAACTTCAGTGATACAAGTCCTTTCTTAAATAAAACTAGTTTATTCTTTCTTAATACAACTTTGCAATACACAGAATTTCCACAGTCACTTTAACTTAAACACATGCTATAATTCACAGCAATTTACACAATTTACTTACGGCTTGACTCGATTATCTGTCTATCTGCAAAATTATCTCTCCACTTTATTTGCCGGACTTATATACTAAAATAGAGGGTGTCTGGCAAACACTTGGGCCTTCATGATCCTTCTAGAAACTCATCACGTGTTACCAGCGTCACGTGACTTACGCTGTCGTAACAATATTTTAGGTACACCTTCACTGTTTGAAAGGATAATACGTTTACAGCACGCATGCCACTTGTTAAACGTAGAGGAAGATAAGATTTTGTGGGTATAAAATTAGTCATTATTTTGTGCACATTAATATTCTAGTGTGAGTGAGCCAAAAGTTTGTTATTTTGAATTAGCAAAAAGTCAATTTAACATATCTGTCCTTAATATACATTTACTTGTCATTACACATTATGAAGGCAAAAATTACGTTTATATGCATAATCAGACTTTTGTTTTCCATTTTCAACATTTCCTATCTAACCAGAACTAGTCCTGTTTGTGTAAATAGGTTAATGATGTAACCGTATAACGTGTTGTTAGTTCATGTCCAGTAACTTCTGACAAACACGATTAAAAGAACAAATTATTCAGCAATCATCATTTTGTTTGAGTTAATAAAAAATTATGAATATTAACTTACTGTGTCTTTTTTTAAATAAAGCAGTCTTAATTTAAGTAATTAATACCGATTACATTTGTAGCTTGTAAAAAAATAAGCAATATTTGAAGTTAAAACTACGCAAGGTAAACATGAAAAGCAGGCATCACTGTAATCAGTGTCCACTAGGCCATACTCTCACAGTCATGAGTTGTGTACAGGTAGAACACGTGAATATTGTCAAGCACAATTGTGCCAACAGAACTAATACTAGCTATCGTTCAATTGGTATGTATTTCAAGCTGAACGAGTTCTTTGAATAACTGCAAATCTACTAAGGCGATGTTCCGCCTTCCTTAATTTTTGAACTGCCGACCAGAGAGAGAGCAACTGGCAGGCAATACCTACCACAAACTCCCGGGTTATTCTTTACCAATGACTAGAATTAGATGTTGCATTATAATACCCATTGGCTGACATTGTCTTGTGTTTAGGATGATTGCCACATGAATTGAGGGCCAAAGATTAGATGCTCATTGACACCAAACATGTTCGTCTTTTCGGCCACACGGACATTATATTGTAATGATCGATATCATCATTTATTGGTAAAACAGTAGCCCACGAGTTGGCAGTGGCTTCTGCTGGCCAGCAGTTCAAAATTCGTGACAGTGGCAGGTAACCTTGGTAGCTTTGCCATTACTCAAAAACAAATATAGCACTCCCCATGGCTAAAAGGGAGAGCATGTTTGGTGAGAACAGAAATTGAAACCTCAGTTCATGAGACAACCAATCTAACCAATGACCATGCTAGCCCAAAGTTGAACACACTTGAATTAATAAAAAATAATAGTGGAAAATCATAATGGCAGTATTTTTGATTGCTTGGATACTGGATAATTCTAATATTTGAAAACAGGAAGAATAGAGAAATTAACTCATATTCGGTCATTATTTTTTATGGCATTAATCAGTTTTATTATCATTTTGATTAATCAATAATTTTATCTGACATTAATCAATGCTCGGAGGTAATGATTAACGAAGTTAATCGTCCAACTTTTAACACTGTATATAAATTTCTGCTAGCTTTTTAAAATTGTTTGCAGGATGTTATAACCGTACAAGTGTAAATGTTAGTTCTTTTCACATAACATTTATATATAGATGTGTATATGTGTGTATGTTTTTTCTCATTGTACAGGAATAGGCATTGGTCATCTGTATTATTACCTAGAAGACGTCTTTCCAAATCAAGCTGAAGGCTATCAAATTCTCAGGACTCCATATTTTATGTAAGTCTAGAAGGATAATATACACTTTTTATCACAGTAAAATAAAATATTGTTTTTTTTTATACACTTAAACAGAAAACCAGTTATTAGTCTGTAAAAGTTTAGATGTCAGTGACAAAACCTATTTGTTCTTTATCGATCTGTTGTTGTTTTTTTCCTCAGTTTGGAATACATAATATAGTTTTTGTGTTTGTGTATGATTGGTTCGATTTTCAAGTTTAACGTAGATAGGAGCTACAAGTTGACAGTATTATAGGTAATGTAGGAAAATATGTATGTATACATGTATTTCAAGTTTTTAGATAACTGTGAACTACCAGAGGACAGTAATACCATAGCTAATGTAAGACCAAACTGTTTTTAGATAACACTGAGATGGTACTATAGATACCGTATGAGTGTATTTATATTTCAAGTTTTTAGATAACTATGAATTACCACAGGTAATGTTTGAGAACACATTTATTTCAGGTTTATAGATAACTGTTGGCGGTACAGTAGGTAATATATGAGAACACTTGTATTTCAATTTTTTAGGTAATTGTGAGATACCAGTGGATGGTTTCAGTGGACGCAAGTGAAAGTAATGCATGTTGGTTATAGTTGTTATCCTATAAAATAACTATATGTCTATTGAAAGTATTAGTAAATTGTTGAAGTGTGGATGTATTATCACTAGATAACTAGACCCTCTACTTTTTTGTTTAAAATTTATAGTTTTGAGTTATAAACTATGTTTTTAAGATGTAGTAATTTTTTCTGTATTGTTGTGTTAATACCATACATAACCTTTTTGTACCCCACCCCCCCATAAAGTTATTTCCTAACCCTGATTAAAGATACACTGTCTACTCTAACTTCATGCTTCTACTTTTTGTGAAAAGTATGTATTAGTTATAAATAAACCTGTTTCGGGGAAATCATCCTCAGTTAGGTTACAGTCAGAGATTCTTATATGTCATTCAGACTTTTCATGTTAAAAGTCTTCGTCTCTTACAAGTGTCCCCCAGTGGGACTGCTGTAAGTCCTCGGATTTACAATGCTCAAATCAGGGGTTCGATTCCCCTCGGCGAACACAGCAGATAGCCCAATGTGGCTTTGCTATAAGAAAACATACACACTCACACACACACTCTTACAAGTAGTTCATCTGAATTAAAAAAAAACAAACAATGCAGTACACCATTAACATTCTTATTCAACTGAAACAAATTCAATGTATTTGTGTCTATGGAAACTTGTAGCGTAGTGCTGCTCAAGTCTTTCTATACAGAGTTGATTATATTATATGTATGATGTTTGTTTTCAAATTTCGGTTTGTAAACTAGTTATAAATATTTTCATTGTATATGTCTTTGTATGCTATATGATCTATAGCCTTTTCTATCTTTCTTTTCTTACATCCCTACACAGATGTAGTTGCCTTAGCTATGCATATAATTCATTTCAGGTGAATCCCTATGTTTTCTAGTGTTTATATCAGTGGTTTCCAAACAACAACGTGTTGTGACACACTGAGAGTTTCACCAAATAAAGAATAACAAAGAACGTAAAAAAAACTCTACAAAAAAATATTGCACGTGGCAGCATGGGGGTTGTGCAAAAATCAAGGTAAGTGGGTTAGGATATCGTCAGGGAAAAAAGATTGGAAACCACTGTTGCGTAGATCACAGTAAAAAGTCATGTCATTAGCACATGCATTCAGCAGGATAATGTGCTTTCTTAGAAGTTTTGGGCTAAATTGTGGGGATTCTCAGAAAATAACTGCTTTACTTCTGCAGCTGAGTATCACTCTTTAGCCACGATAAACTTAAAAAAACATAAACAGTAAAAAGTCATGTGATTAGGACATGCATTCAGCAGGATAATGTGCTTTCTCAGAAGTTTTGGGCTAAATTGTGGGGATTCTCAGAAAATGACTGCTTTACTTCTGCAGCTGAGTATCACTCTTTAGCCACGATAAACTTAAAAAAACATAAACAGGTTCAACTATACTTTCACTTGTACGAAAGGTTTTTCTCCTCATCATCCCTTAAAAACCAAATCAATGAACGTTGGAGCCCAAAGACTTATACCAATAAGATTTGAAAACTGGATGCTTGTAAAGTGTGCACTGCACGTAAGTATATCAAGATTACATTAAATTATGTAACTGAGTATACAATAACCAAGGAATCTACTGTGAAGTTATAAACAACCTGTTTTAGTGGCTTGGACACTCTGCAGCAAAAAAAACCATAATATTGTAACAAAATTACAAGAATGAAAAATACCGTACAAGAAATAAACACTGCTGCTACATTGAAGTGGTTAATCAACTTATCTTTTTGATACAACATGAAATGTTTCTGTGCCATACAGTCATAATCTTGCAATATGCTGTGCAGTACTCGTCCCAAGCTCCTACTTATTTACTGTTGTAATTAGTGTTTGTACACTGTGCAGTTTTATAAGACTTTAAGCCAGAATTAATTGAAAGATTTTTTTTTTTTAAATGTAGTTTTGTTTTTCATTTAATACCAAGTGCCACTTTGTAGTTATTAACTGCCAGTTTCTGTTTATCGAACTGGTTTGTATTTATATAGGGTTACCAGGTTTCCAGAATGAAAGACTGGGAAATTCTTTTTCCATATGAAGTGACACTGTAACAGTTCTGAAACAGTTTAAATTACAATAACACAACTTTCAGCATTCACTAAATAATATGATGTTTATTGCATTGCACTTTAAAACCAGAGACAAACAAAATTTCTCAGAAACCTATGGAATTAAAAAAATTATAAATAAAAAAAACATGCCTACATTGTTTTTAACATACTTAAAACGAAAATGTTCCTTCTTCATTTCCTTTTTCATGGATGGACAGGTCTTCCAACTTCAGTGTCAATTCCTGCAGCTGCCCAGTGACAGGTCAGGTAAAGGAAACACAGTAGAGAGTACTGTACTGTATCTTTGTCAGGTGTTTTTTTAAAGTAAAATTTAAAAAATCTGTGTATAATGACGTGTACATAACAAACTTTCAGGTATGGAGAAGCTGGCACAATTTAATACTTTTACTGTTTATGATCGTAATTAAAAAAAAGACTAAAAATAGGGACAATCCCAGTCTTACTGGGACATCTGGTAACACTATATTTATATTTACTTATCTAAGAGGCCGGGTGGTTAGGGGTGCTTGACTCTCAGTCTTCGGGTTGTGAGTTCGATTCCCTGTCCCACCAAACATGCTCTCCTTTTCAGCCATGGGGACATTATAATCTGACAGTCAATCCCACTATTTCTTGGTAAAAGAGTAGTCCAAGAGTTGGTGGTGGAAGGTATTTACTAGCTGCCTTCCCTCTAGTCTTACACTGTAAATTAGGGACGGCTAGCGCGGATAGCCCTCGTGTAGCTTTGTGCGAAATGTATAACAAACAAACTTACCTAAGATCAGTGTAAAAATTACGGTAATCTTGGGGTAATATTTTTACAATGGTAACTTGATTTTTATTTTGTATTTGTGTTACAAGTAATATATATATATAGGTCAGATAATCTCTACTGTTTGACTGTTAATTAAGAAGTATTTAATTCGAATTGTTTTTTTAAGCAATAAACACTAAGTATGTAAAGTGAAACCCTTTAAGCGTCCTTATGCTACTGGCCCAATCGGTATTCAACATCAGAATATGTATTTAATCTTCAACCACGTTGGACTCTTACAAACACACACGTGTTCCACATTTTATGTTTGTGTGCCATACTAATCTCTAGTCAAGGTTTGGATATTACGAGTTATTTCAGTTATGGTGAAACTAGGTTATTCTCAAATTGAATGGTACTTAACGTGACCCATGGGCTAAATAGTCAAGTCAGAGACCCCAAAGTTCAGACCACGCCTCCACAAACTTTCCTTAGTGAGAAGTGTCTTTTTTATTGGCTGCACTTCCCAAGATGCTGAAATCGATGGTTGTTTTCCAATGTCACAATATTGCTAACAGTGACTAAGAATGACCTACTGATTATATAGTGTATTTTGTGCATGCTTTTTTAATTCTTGAGCTCAAACAACGAACTGCAGAGCCCACACGGCCATGGTTATACCTTGAACATGTAAATTTGTAGATGATTTAATTGCATGTACGATGTATTGAGTAAAAACAATTCTAAACTTAATTTAACTATTTCTTTTGTTTTAATTGATTTTTATAAATGTAGAGAGCTTTGAAATTATTCTTAATAACACTATCAATTAACTGTACAGGAAAACTTTTTTCTTTAAATAAACCTTTATATTTTTGTACTTATTCATCAAGTCCAGAAAAGGAACTAACTATATTGTAGGCCATATGAATTAATTTCAAAAGATAAAAATATTGTCCAGTAAATGTGGTTTATGGTAACACTTTGTCTCAAAAACTTCTTAAGTTAACTATCTTGGAATCTAAAAATGGTACAATGTTTACAGTTTGTTCTTCAATTGTAAATTTAATATTGTCAGGTTGACTGTTCAAATAATCAAGTTTATTTTATGAACTACAAATGTATCATCAACATATCTTCTGTATTATAAAGATTTAAACTGTTCAAGACAATTTTCTAACCACATTTTTTCCTAATAACTTAAAAACAAATTAGCTGAACTTGATGCAACTCTTGAACCCATTGACACTCTGTAAAATTGTTCATAATGACAACCATTAAAAAAAGATATTAAACTCTTTGGTGACAAATTCTAATAACTTAAAGTAAACAAGTTTTGTTATATTCCTAATATCAAAATGTTGAAAAATGAAATTCTACTTAAATCTGTTACTTCCTTTAATGATTATTTTGTATATAAAGACTCAATATCTCGAAGAAAAGGATTAAAGTGATTTTGTATAACAAAATTGATCCACAACTTAAGTTTAGAATCGTTTTCAAACTGATATGTTGTATATGTAATTATTTCTAACTTAAAGACAGGATCCCTAAAATGCATTGTTCTTACGTCATCTACAAATTTGCATGTCCAAGGTGTAACCATGGCCGTGTGGGCTCTGCAATTCGTTGTTTGAGCTCAAGAATTAAAAAAGCATGCACAAAATACACTATATAATCAGTCCAATGAAATGGAAGATCCATGGATTAAGTCTGTGTAAGAATCAATGAAATGGAAGATCCATGGATTAAGCCTGTGTAAGAATCAATGAAATGGAAGGTCCATGATTAGTCCTGTGATATACAACTGAACATGCTCCACACTTTCAGCTGTGGGTACATTATAAAAGGGATAGTCAATTCCACTATTTGGTTAAGAGTAGCAGTGGGTGCTGTTGACTGATTGTCCTTCATCTGGTCAATCAGTAGATCTCATTAAGGGAGAAGGATATGCCTGAACATTCGGTTTTACTTAAACCATCCTGAGGCAACAATCAAACCATAGTTTCAGAAGCAAAGATGATGATGTGAGGTTTACGTTATACTCAGGAAACACCTTGTGCATCCACAAGCTTTCTTTAGTGCAAAGCATCTTCTCATTGGCTGCACTTCCCAAGATGCTGAAATCGTTGGTTGTAATTCCAATGTTACAGTCTTGCTAACAGTGACTAAAAATGACTATTTCAAAGATCCATGAGTTAAGCCTGTGTCAGAATCGATGAAATAGAAGGTCCATGGATTAAGCCTGTGTAAGAATCAATGAAATGGAAGATCCATGAGTTAAGCCTGTGTCAGAATCAATGAAATGGAAGGTCCATGGATTAAGAATGTGTAAGAATCAATGAAATGGAAGGTCCATGGATTAAGCTGTGTAAGAATCAATGAAATGGAAGGTCCATGGATTAAGTCTATGTAAGATTCAAATAACATACGTATTGTGGAAAGTAACAAGTACCTGTCATGTCTGTCTTTATCATTGTTGAAGGACTGAATTATGAAAGAAGTTTAATAAAACCTTTCATAAGAGCATATAATGAAAGGAATAGTTTAAACAAGAGCTATTATTATGAAAACTTGGAGAACAATTATAGCTGTAACTACTTAAAAAACTGTTGTAAAAACACAGTTTTTGTTACCAGATTATACAGCCAGGCATGACCTAGTGGTTACTATGAGAATCGATGAATTGGAAGGTTCATGGGATTGAACCTGTGTAAGAACCAATGAAATGGAAGATCCATGGATTAAGAATGTGTAAGAACCAATGAATTGAAAAACATCCATGGATTGAACCTGTGTAAGAACCAATGAAATGGAAGATCCGTGGATTAAGAATGTGTAAGAACCAATGAATTGAAAAACATCCATGGATTGAGCCTGTGTAAGAATCAATGAAATGGAAGATCCATGGATTAAGTCTGTAAGATAGACAGAACACAAGAAACCTTTTTTTATTCCTTAAGTCCGAAGCTTTGCATTTCCATCCCCTCATCAACTGTGTATGGAGATTTTTGTCATTTACAGATGCATTAATGTCACAGAAGGACTTGTGATACTGTGACCTGAATCCGTAACATCAGTAAAGATACACTCCTTCATCGAAGGACTAGTGATGCAGACAGTGATCTTAAACTCAGTGTGGAGAATTTATTCTGTGTATTTCAGATGATATTATGTAAGATACATGTTATTTTTCTCTAACTATCTTCTGGTTAAATGCAAAGCCTAAAGCTGTAATAAACTTCTCTTGCTCTTGTCTTTTTCTGTGAAATCCAACTATATGTTTGTTATATACCAGTATTAAAAAAAAAAATTTTATGTTTCTAGAATGTACCTTTTTGATCCAAACCCTGATACAAACTAAAATCGTCTTCCAAAGGATCATCCAGAATATTTCAGCTAAGGTGGTGTTGATATTATAAACTAATTAAAATGTGATATAATATAAAATGTAAATTTGTGAATAACCAGTTTATATCATTAGTGGTTTTTTGTTTTCTTATAATATTAAAGCAGTTATTTGATAACAAGCAGTTGTAAAGTTAAAATTTTAGTCAATCTACCTACCCATAATTCAAGTGCATTCATGAATGTCCGTAGGATAAGTAAAATTATTATTGTTTAAATGGTTTTAAGTTATTCCATGCTAGTCATGACTGTTTCTCATATAAAAATTTTTTTTCCCTTTTTTTTTTTTTTTGGAAAAAAAAGTTTTTTTTGTAATAAAAAAAAATCTTAAATGAAAATTTCATTGTTTGTTATAGTAAACATTATTTTATACCACTCTCTATGGTGACTGGATTGAACCACATATTATAGAGGATTCTTGTTTTCTCCCAATATCTATCAACTTTCTGAGAAGGAGAATAAGATTTACAATGATTTCATTAAATAATAAAAAAATCTTATAACTTACATCATGTACAGTAATATGGAATGCAAAAAAAAACTGTTTAATTTTCATTCTTATTTTCACTTAATCCAGTTGATCTAAAATTATTGGGTAAAATTTTCTGGACCGAAAGCACCCAGCAGTAAGAAAAAAAAAAAACCTATTGTAAAAATCTCAGAATCAGTTTATAGTACTCAGTCTGCATTAGAAATGAATAGTTGTGATGTTACTAGAAAAGTTAATACTCAATACATACTTTACTGTTAGGTAAAATTATTGCAAGAAAAAATAAAGATGCTTGTGAAAAGATTCTCTGAATAACTGCGGAGAATTGATAAATTATTAATTAGGTCTGAAAAATGTTCACGCACACTACTTAATATGTACATGTATTTCTTTGTCAACAAATTACAGAATTGAGAATGTGCTATTAGCTCTGAGTAAATAGCACTAAATGTCTTTTTTGTAATAAACCAAACAAAATTAAGTTTAAAATGCAAGAAGTTAAAACATTTCATGAAAACAAAAAGGTTAAAAAAACCTGCCAAGTGTTTTGGCACAGTTTGGCATCTTCTAATGACCCAGGACTTCTATGTTGGAACTTGTATGTCTCAATGTGCCTGAGTAGTTTGGCTTTGCTGATGATATTATTTCCAGTATTTGCACAGTATTAAAAAACCAGGATTTCCCATATTAAACACAACATTTGCAGGGGATTTTTCAGAATTCTTTGCAGGTTTAAGAGAGCTTTTCAGAAAGTTTTAGATTACCTTAACTTTAGCTAGATTTCAACTTGGAGTTTTTTTGTTTAAAAGACTAACTTCATTTTGTTTTAACATTGCTAGATTGATATATATTTATATCACTCCTGAACATAACGTGCGACACGTCGAAACATGTAGAGTCATTATTTTGAAATGATTTTAATTGTGTGTATTGATTTTAATGTTGCATATTTATTATTGCTAGATTGTTTTAGCTTACAAGGGGAGCTTTGAACTTCTTGTTAGTTGGCTCTAACTGATTGCTTTATAGGAATTCTGTACCTCAGAAAATACCAGGGTAGTAGAGAAGGAGAAATTATGGTGCTGTAAATGATGAGGATATTGCTGTTGCAGAGGTTTGTGCTCTTTCTGAATGGGTGTATGGCCAGACTTGTCAACACCCCAGTTAGTACCCTCAGTCTCTGTTTGACTTTCTCTGTTGGACATAGGGTGTACAGGCTGGAGAAGACTGAGGCAAGGCAGCCTACAAGTAGAGTGGCTAGATCTGTGGGAAATCCTCTCCAGTATCTTGGACTTTTGATAATTCTGAAAAGGTTCCTAGAGGCTATAAACACATAAAGGACAACAAACACCATCTGGTGTACCCAGAAGACCCAATAAAGTTTTCTTCCTGAAGCTAAGTCTTAGACACGGTGGAGCCTTGACGATTGAAGATCTTCAGGGTAGCATGAAACTTAGGGTATTTTAGAACAGTATGAGTGGTCTCTATAGGACCCATACATATTTGCCAGCTCTGGCCAATGCCACCCACCTTGGAGAGAAGCAAAATTAATGGGCACTTGTAGATGAGAATAATTGGGTGCAAAGCAGTGGACCTCTCCATGCAGGGAGGTGGGTGAACTCCACCAATGCAAATTACATCACAGGTGACACAGATGGTACTTGCAGGTCAGGAGGACAAGGTATGGGACAGCAGAGAACCCTCTCCATTAAAGGAAACAAGTTGCTCTGACAATCTTGGGCTGGCTACCAACTCTGGACGGTTTATACCAAAAAATATGATGGCAGCCCAGAGAACACTCACTTTATTCTGGTAAACAGCCGCACACTCGATGTGAATGGAAATGTCTTGGACTTATTTTTGGCCACATAAACCATTGAACAAAGGTCGTCATTGCAAACCTTGGTTCTAGCATTTGTATTCGCAGGATAGATGTACTGTAAAAGCTCTCTGCTAACTTCTGCACAACAGGTGAACCAGGTTGTAGTAGGAAATCCATCCAGTACCAATCAAAAATTATCCAAAGCAGGACTGTTTACGTGCACCTTGTAGAGGGAATAATAGTACCTCTGTGTATGGAAGTAGAGTATTATGGTTCACTATGTATGAAGTCAAGTACATTTGTGCTGTGTAACATGGCTGTCGAGCAAACATAAGAAACACTGTTTTCTGTCCAGAAAGCAGCTATAGCACAGATAGTGATATATCCATTGGAGGATGAAGTCTTTGCGTTGCTCTGCAATTATTGGTGATCAGCAATCCAGTTTCCCACCGGAATGGTCATCAGAATGAGAAGAAAAGTGAAGGTACCTCATACTAAATGTAATGCTAGTGTTGTTTTTATTGTACTGTGTCTGAAAGTGAACACTCAGTTACCAGTGCATTTGAGGTAATTAGTTAAAGATTGCAAAAATCAATCTAGACTCACCACAGTTGCAAAGTCTCAGTGACTTGTTGGTTAAGTACAGCAATGTACTTATGGGATTGGACAGCTGGTTGGGTAAAATTAAAATCACTTGCCACCACATAGGAACGGGCAGACAACTTCCATGCTCACTGTCAGTGGAGCACTATGGAAATAGTCAATGCAAAGACACAGCAGATGTTAAAGGATGGCATCATACATCCTACCAAGAGTATGTGGTCATCTCCAATTGTGACTGTCAGGAAGAATGATGGTATGAGCTGGTTCTGTGTTGCTTTCTGAAGGGTGAATGCCATAACATGTGTTGACCCCTTTCTGTTGTTACAAACAGATAGATATCTAGACAATGGTTTAGCACACTAGAGCTGGATACTTGCAAGTGTAACTGAATGACAATTGGAGGGTCAAAACTGCTTTTTAGCAATCCAGGTGGTTTGCTTTTGTTCTGAGTCATGCCATTCAGCTTGTGTAATGCTCCAGCCAAGTCTTAAAGGCCTGCAATGGGACAGATGTTTGGTACACATGAATTATGTCTTGATATTTAGACAAATGTTCGAGCCTGCTCTTATGAATTTATCCATGGAGTGGATAAGAATGGTTGGATTAAACTTTCACCATGGGAAGTGTGCACTAATGCATACATAAAAAGAGTTTCTTGATCATATCATAGGTCCCAGCACTACGCCATGTGTTCAGCCGAGAAGAAAAATCAGTCTAGGCAAGATAAATGCCAGCAAAGAATTGTTGGTTCTTCCATCCAGAGAATATCCCTATATTTTGCCAGTCTGAGACAAAGTAAGTTAATATGTGTTAAGTCATTATTGATTACTTCATTAACCAAGTCATACCCATTGATTGTCACTTTAAAGCAATTCATTGCTGATGTGCCGACAGAGCAACAGCTAGCATTTCTGAAGAGATCCACTCGGATCAGAGAACTAATTTCAATAGACAGTGATTCTTTGAATAGTGCAGTATTGGGGGTGATGAAAATATGTTGGATAGCTTTTTGTTTTGGTGTATTTCAATGTTAATGGTTACCTTTTGTTTGTAGTACTTTTGTTAGCTATTCCTTCCTAAAAGAGGATAGACATCTCTTTTCTAAAAGTTATTTTATTTTGTGGTTGGTACAAGCGTAGTATGTTGGACTACCCTTCTAATAGGTAAAGGTGAGCTATGTTTATATTTTATTGCCTTGTTCTGTAAAGTTGCTTTTCCATAATGCTTGTTGGGCATATGGTTTTAACGGAACAAGGGTGAGTTATTTCAGTTTCTTTAAGGTCACGTGATTAAATGTATTTTGTTATTGTAGTTTCATCATTAGGCAGTGGCCTGGAAGTAAATGGTGAAGAAATTTGTGGTACAAAACAGTACCATGTATTAGATTATCCCTTAGATAATATGTAAATTTTTGAAATTTCTCATTTTCTTTCAGTTCAGTTTGGACACAGTCACTCAAGTAAATAACTCAATGTTCCTTACTCTGGTACACATGAATTGGATCAGCTAATTGGCCATTATTCCTGTTCTCTTGCAGGGAAGACTTTTGATGTCTTGAAATAGCTGTCATTTATTTCAGTGAAATGGGTAATGGCCTGAAACTTCCACTCCTCTACACTGGAACGTGTATGGTCATAGATCACATGTGTGAAGTACAGTGCATGAGTAACTTGGCTTTGTTAATTATTGTTTTTAGTATTAAAACCCAGGTTCTCCCTTGTTAAGCAGTTTTTACGAGTTTTTTTTTTTTTTTCAAGGAGTACTTCACAGTTTTAAGAGAGCATTTCAGTTTGTTAGACTTAAATGTAGCATTTCTTTGTTTGAAAGTTAACTTTGTTTTATCTTAACAATGCAGCTTTATTGTTGTTTTAGTTGAACTTTTATTTATTATCGCTCACTCTGGACTAGTAAGAGAGATATATTAAAAGATTTTACACACTTCTCTTACCATTTCAACACATTTACAATAAACACTTGCCCTTATTTTGTGATCATGTTCTTTGACTGTACATCCTGTGTATTTCTTCTTTCTTTGTTGACAATATGATATTCTTCGAACATCCAATTAGTGAGCCCTAGCTGACTGCTCTCTGGGAAATCCTGCACCAGAATATGCCACACAGGTTTAGAAAAGAAAATATTTTGTGTAAATAAAAGTCTTAAGGAATATATATATATATACTAAATTTCTTTAATCAATTTAAATGTATCCTTCTTTCTACCAGAACTGCTAGAAACAAACTTATACAAGATGAAATTGTTACAAGTGTACTATTTTATTAGTTTTCTGTATTATAAACAAATACACACTGTTATTTTTATGTATTTTATTACTTTGTTGTTCAAAAACTTTACAAGAATATTATGAAGGGTGTTCATAAATTATAATTTGAGATTTCAAACAGCACATGATAATATAGTTAACATAGGTGTACAATGTCATGCAATCACATGGCAAACCAATAACCAAATAGAATCATGGGGAATTGGTGAACATTGCTCACACAAACTTGCAACTTAGTTTTATTACAACAGGTTAATAGCACTTGTTAATTTGGCATCAAGGTGATAAGTAAACCTCTTAAAAAAGTTGCATTAATCTGTTAAACTTCGAAGTTTGCATCATATGGTTTGGGAAATTTCCTTACAAAGTCTTATTGTAACACAAGCTAAGGTACCGTTCTTTGACCGAGTTATAAACTTCAAAAAATGTGGGGGTGGATGTTGTGATAAATACTAAAATCCTAACTTTTACACAATTTATTTATAACATAGCATATCAATACAGTATTCATTATTGCCTCATCTAACGTTTTGTATAAGCTGTAAGAACCCGATATCTATGTAGTTATAACATGGTATATACACTGTGCGATGATTATGGTGACTTTGTAGGAAGAAGTTGTGGCAGTAGTGGGGGTGCTTTCTGTTACCCACTTTCAATACCCAACTCTTAATGTCCTTCCACAGTGTTTCACATGATCAATTAGTCTAGAGTCATTGGCTGCAGAAGTGTTTTACAGGTCATGGGTCAAAGTAGGAAGTGATTATAACTCAGAAACAGCTTCTCATATCAGCCTTATTGTAGATGTTGGAGTAGAAACTAAAGCTGAGTTCATGTATCACTGCAATAGTGGCGGACATTTTCTTTATCATTGCATTCCTGCATATAGAGTGCTAGCACACTCCCTGAAATATATAAGACATTTGCGCGACTCTCATCGCACTTTGCATTATGGAAATTTTGTGTGTGTAAGGATGTGGCGCCACCTATGTTTGTAGTTAACGTCAATTTACGTGAAATGTCGAGATTTGCCCTACAACCTAGTAATAGTTAGACAAGGGACAAACCGACAGATTTTTGTGCTTTAGATATATATATCGATAGATACTAGAGCTGAAAATATGCATTATGGGAAAAGGGAATGTCAAACAAGCATACATAATCCTATAAACCTGGAATTTGGCATCATGGAAGATGTGTAAACATCATCACAGTCAATGGTATCTTGGCATATCATGAAGTTTATCAAGCAAATGGGGCTGCTCTAGCACTCTGGATAACTAAATGTATGTTCAATCTTCATACACAGCATCTTTATCACAGTTACTTCAATTTTTAAAAAAAGAGTCTAAAAAACAACTGATGAACATTTTTCCAATTACATTTCTCTACTCTGATGAGTAGGAAAATGTTTTAATGCAGAAAATACCATAAACTTTAAAAACCAACAGATTATGATAAAGTTGTTTCACATTCAAAGGTTTTACTGCAATATGTTTTTTTTTTCTGTTTAAATTTGGGTTTAAAACTACACGACGTGAGGCCTAGCGGTATTTGTATAAGATATTATCATGAGTGGTATAATTTTAAAAAAAAAAAGAGCCAAAAATCAAGGAGAATTACTGTGATTAAGTCTGCTGTTGGCATAATATATTCCATTTGTGTATTTATTTATTGAAGTTGTAGAAATGTTTTAATACAAATCTTAATAACAGGCAAGAATATTGATCCTTTGTATTTAAATTCTGTTACTGTTGTATGTATGTGTGTGTGTGTACAAATAGGTCATTATCTTTTTTTGACCAAAAAATATTGTATCATTAATAAAAAAAAAAGAAATATATGCATTTCTTATTAAATTCTAACCTCCATGGCAGATAGAATTACAATAAAAAGACTAGCTAATACACTTCTTCATGTAGTCCAAAGTGTAATTACCTTAATTACAATAAAAGATGAATTAACTAATTTTATGGCAAGTCATGTTACTGAAAATTCAGTCTAACCAAATATTTACGTTTTTCCGCATCAAGTCAACTAAATAAACAGAAACAAAATGGAAGACAAGTGCACGAGGCTATGCTATACATAAAAAAAAAGAAAAACATTTAACTATCTCTATATCACCTTTTCTGCTAGAATAACACAAATGTGAAAAGAGAGTTCGTTTGGGCATTTAAGCTACAAAACCTTATCTGGTTTATAGAGGTTAAACCAGTCTTGTTTGTATTTTTGTAACTTCCTAAATATGTATTACATCTTACACAAATTATCACTTTTCTTTAATTTGTCTCATCTTTCGATGCATCATACATTTTTGATTGATTAACAACACATGAACTTTACTAGAATTAAAATATACACTGATCATGATCTTTTCTAGACAGCCTCATCATATATTATCTGAAATATAATTTTTTTTTCTAGAAACTTCTAACACACTGATGAACAATTAGCAAAGTGTTATGGCAAAAAAGCAGCCACTGTTCTCTCTATGTCTGACCTACACACGGGGCACCGTTCTTTTACTTTATCAGAACAGTCTGTACAAAGACAAACATGACCACATTCCAACAACATTACTTCTACTGGGTTAGTCCAACACACCACACAAAGTGGTAGTGGTATAACGGTTCCGCTATCTTTGGCTTCTCTCTTTTTTCTCTGAGTAAGTCGAACCTCTTCAAATCGCTTCTTATCTTCGTCGGCCTGAAGCCGTCTTTTCCTTTCGTCGTACCAATTTCGAATGAACCATGCAGCTAAGAAGGCACCCATGCATCCCGTGATAACTGTAAGAACTTTAAATATAAAACCATTCCTCTCTACTTCTTTAATTAAACTTTCTCGTGACGATATCGTCAGGTAATAGTCGTATCCTTTCCCCGATGGCTGAATTTTAAGTCTGTTGCTAGCGTCCAAAAAAACTTCCCCAACTGCTGTAAGATTGGCACCTTCTTGTAACATACTCTCCGTTTCTTCAAACCCTTTTGAATGTTCACCTCTTATCCAGCCAAATACAGTACTTCCTAATCCTGCTTGGTTTGGAGTGAAATGGTTGTAGATACTAGACACAGGAAGGCTCACAGCCTCAAGTGGATTCAACACTTCCACACTCTCCGACTGCGGGATATCTTTCTTTGTGATTACAAAGGGCACAAAATTTGTGACCCTCTTGATCTCTTGCTGGACGTCTGACCTTCAAAAACACAATAACATTTATATATATATATATATAAATAATATTTTATTATATTAAAAAGCAATTTTTACTGGCAAAATATCAACCAATAGAGAGTTAAGTCTTAAACAGAATTTGTAAAATCAGTATATACTGAACAGTGTGTGAAATTTAGTTTTAAAATTTCCCATGAACAACTGATATTTCTGGTAAAAAAACTAAAAATAATTAAAACAGGATGTTGATGAAGAACTAAATTGATGGAAAGAGCTAGGAAAGAGATTCCTTTTTTTTTTTGCAGTATATGTATGTGTGTCAGAGTAAAGTATGTTAACAATGACACCAGCAGATCATATAGTTTGTCACACACCTATTACACTTCCTCAGTATTAGACACATACTGGAAATCTCGAAACAAGTACTAGGATTAAATGAGCATTTAGCGGTTATATGTTTGGATAAACGGTAACCTGGCTAGATTTGTTGGGCACTTAAAGATAGAGGAGACTGCTATGTCTTTTGAAACAAACAAACTGACGGGTATTTTTGTAAAAAAAAAAACGACAATTTGAGAATGACAGGCTTACTTTGATATACAGATGTTATTAGTTTTCCCGAGTTTTGGAATGTTTTAAAGATCTTATGTACATATGGAAAAAATGATTAATTTATTGGTTTTCAAAATCTGGCTAAATGTTTAAAAAAAAAGTTAAATAGTGTAAAGTTACTGTCTTTGTATGTTGTGTTACGTTTATAATTCCTAATTAGGTAGTCTTTAACATTGAATAATGTGTAAAATCTGTTTTTCCATTGAGTTACAATGGTTTTTATAATTTGCATAAATTTATTTTATTTTTATTCAGTACTTAATAAAATTTTTTCTATTTTGTGTATATATATATATATATATATATAC